>NC_081295.1:16977196-17280227 GCF_030435805.1 Mustela lutreola | reverse complement strand
TCTAAATGAAGGATTCCTTTGCCCACTAGAGTATTCCAAAAGGAAGAAAGGAAGGTAGGAAGGAAGGAATGGAGGGATGAAAGAAGGAAGGAAAAGAGAGAGAGAGAGAGAGAACGAAGGAACACGAAGGAAAATGGGAGAACACGTAAGATATACACCACAAGTGCTGTCAGAGACAAGAGGCAAAGGTGTTCTTCACCAGACTTGGATTCCCTTATGCTTTCCCCTGCAAGGTGTTCCGTGAAGTATGAATTCATCGTTCTCTTCTGTGGTTCTGTTTTTAAACCCCTGCTTTATGCCTGGTTGGTCACCTGCACCTGGGCGCCTCTATGAGAGTGCTATGTGTCTCCCTTTAGCAGTCAAGCCTGTGACCGTTTGTTAAGGTGACATTTCCTCAGGTGAAGAGACTAGACTCTGAGGAACGCCCCAAGTCGAAATGAACAAGAATAGATATTGCTAAATTTCAGGTTCTACAATTCACCGCTGTCTCCAGGTGAAGCTGAGACCTCTGTGACTTATATTTTTGGAACAAGGCTGGAACGTGCTTGAAGATCAAGCTAGCTTCGAGACAACATTATTTTCTTTATTGTTTATTATTAGTATTAATTCTATGACATTATTTATATTCTACCTAATTCCTAAAGAGGACTGAAAACATTTACACTGAAACACATTCATAATTTGACTATTAAACAATGAGGGGGAGAGAGAGCATCCAAAGCATTATTCTTAAGCTTTTATGAAAATTTGATGAAAGCTGTGAATCTCTTCCCTAGAAAAACACAGATATGCACATTTTGACAGGGAAGCTTTAAAAAAAAGTACACATGCATTGAAAAAAACGGCTCAAGATTTCTATATGAAGGGACTAAGTGGTTGTGTGCTAAGACTTCAGGTGGCAAATTCCCCTGCCCGGGAGACGGGCAGGTAAAGATGGAGTGGGCTGGGAGGAACATGGGCCAAAGCCCTGAGGCCTGAGGAGAAGCAGACCAGAGCCTCATATACCCTGACTTGCTGCTCGGCGGCTACACAGCCCCTCCTTCTGTGGCCGGGTGGCAACATGGCCCGGATGTTACTGCCATTCCAGCGTCTCAAGAAGAAAACCCAGGTCCGGATTTCTGTGTAAAATTTGTCAATGCCTCAGTTTCAACAACTAATTCAAATGTGTTTAAAACACTAGGCAAGGGGGAAAAAAAGCAAATAAAACAAAAATGAAGCCACAACTGTGTCTAAACAGCAAATGCCTAAAACCTCTATCTTCTGTGTTACTTGAAAAGAGATTTTTATCATTCCAATAATAAGTTCTTACTAGAAAAAGCTGGCATTTTCTCAGAGAAAATTAAGTACCTCAAGTGTTCTCGTCACTTTACCTTTATAAGATGGAAACTGCAGGAGTGTCTGAAGACAAGGCCAAGACCTTTCTAGGAAATAGCTCTACTGCTGGAACCTGTGAAAACTTGCATCATTAAAGCCACAGCTTTCCATAAAACAAAAAAATGTGTCCTAAAAATTCCTGAGGGTAACGGCTACAAATCAGTGGCTTCAACCTTTAAAAGGTCTTTGTGTGGCCACTACAGCACATTTGTTCTTGAACAGACTCCATACTGATTGGTCAGCCAAGATCGGCGCACCGCAGAATGTTCCCTTCGATGGCTCTGGGAACTGAACCGTGAAATGGAGTTATTTGGAATTGTCCTTGCGAGTGATGAAGAGCATCTGCATAAAACAGCCATTTTGTTTCTATCACTAAAGGCAGCACCAAGGATTTCAGCCCGCCTGACTTGAGGCAAATTACTAAGTAAACCTGATATTTCTTGGAGAGTTTCTGTTCCCCTCCCCAAGAAGTGGGTACACTCGATGGCATAGATCACATCACCTGAGGGTGCCCGGAAAATCAGCAGGAACAGAGCCTCAATTCTGCTCAAAGTTCATCAATAGTAGAGATAGACACAAAGTAAACCAACTATTGAAATCTCCTTAGTATTGACCAATGTATGTCTGTCCCTCGAATGTTAGTGTGCTACCAGAAAATGTAAATCGAAAGATAAACTTCTGTAGCCGGGAAGCGTCTCCCTGTTCTGTCAGAATGGTCCCATGTTGTGGATAGGCATCTATCTGGCTGCCAACCACTCAAACTCATTTTCCTGGACACTCTGGAAATTCTGTAAGTCACCCATTGTTGTATAATGTGGCCATTTTGTTTCAGCTGCTTAGAATCAATTCCGTTTCAGCAACTTTGAGCACCAACTGATAAAATATCTGAGCCTCAGTGGAGAGAACTTCTCTTCTGCTTTACAAGATGGGGATGTTGTGCTCCAGGCACCTGGGCTCCTAACCTCTCTAGAGTCCCTCCTCCAGAATAGCATGGAAGCAGCAGACCCACCAAACCAAAAAGGAATCTGTAGTTCCAGCAGTAACCACTTTGTTTGACGAATTGCCATAATTCGACTCTCAATAAGACCTAAAAAATTTTGCACAATTTTGGGTGAAGGGAGGGGCGGGGCAACAATGACAAGATGGAATTTCCTGTTAGCTCAGCGAGAGGGGAACTCTGAGATAAGTTTACATTGATTGATTATTGATTATTGATTTTTTTTTTTTAAATAAGGGGGCATCTAGATAGCTCAATTGGTTAAGCGACTGCCTTCTGTTCAGGTCATGTTCCTGGAGTCCCAGGATCAAGTCCCACACCAGGCTCCCTGCTCAGCAAGAAGTCTGCTTCTCCCTCTGACCCTCCCCCACCTCCCATGCTCTTTCTCTCTCATTCTCTCACTCTCAAATAAATAAAATATTTTTAAAAAATAAGATCTATTATTTATTGCACTCCTGAGTTTAGTGAGCAAAGTTTGTATCCCTAATAACAATGATAACTGTAACCATAACTAACTTAACAACATTGATATATAGCACATTTTGACTTATACTGCATTTTAATTTATTTATATGATCCAGACTGCAATCAGCCCACATTAGTATCAGCATTCCTGCAAAACACATAACACTTCTCATCTGTATTTACTAGATGATCAGCCATGAAGTAGGATGATCAAAGAGAAATTTAAATTAAGAAAATGCAAGAAACATCTATGGAGCATCAAGATAAAGTAGAAATAATAAGCTAAGAGATTTTACTAAAGAGGAATATGAAAAATCAAATATGTTTCCCAAATGCAGGATTCCTGCAATATCAGGAATTAAGGAATAGTTTCCACTTATTATCCCACATGCAAAATTTAAAGTTTCCTAGTATGAATATTATTCTCTCCAAGGAACCTCCTGTTGTGCAAATCTTGTCAGTATTAATGGAGTGAGCTCAATGCTCCTCGGTATTCTGATTTAAGTGGTAAGATTAGCTTCCTCAGATACAGACCCAGATTCTCACATTAACCTAGAGGCATCTGAATGAGACAAGAAAACTATTTGAGGAAATGAAAGCAGTTTTCTATTAGATCTCAGTGATTTTGCTCAATCCAGTCAAAATAAAAATGAGTCTACCTTATTGAACACCACACTAAGATTGGCAAGCATGCCTTTTAAAATAACATTTAAATAACATTTTAAAAATGTAATTAAAATATGCCTTTTGATAAAGCAATTTTGTTCATTCAACAAAAGTTTACTAAGGTCTTACTATTTGGCAGGCACTGTTCTTGTACATGCACACGCACGTGCACACACACACACACACACACACCCCACATGGTAATGAGTCCTAAAAGAAAAGTAAATCAGATAAAGGACTTGGCAGAAAGTAAATCAGATAAAGGACTTGCTCACTAAACTCATTGTGAGGAGTTCTATACCAAGTAGAGTGTGGATGATCAGGGAAGGCCTCTTTGGCCTCACTAGATGAGAGATTTGATAGGGTTCTGAATGAAGGGAAGGCATAAATCATAAAGATATGTCAGAGGAAGCAAGGTAAACAAAGAGAATATCAAAGGCAAAAGCCTGAGGCCAAGTAAACCCATGGCAGAGAAGGAAAGCATGAAGGTGCATGGGAATGGCACACAATGGTCAACATAATGTTGACCTTCATTCATTATGAATGAAGGTTGAAGTCAGGATGCAGCAGGATCCAAACTATGTAGGCTGTGGAATGGCCTTCAAGTTCACAGATACTGAGAGGACAAGCCTTGGGGACCATCTGGAACTAAAGAGATACATGGTATGATTTGCATCAGTCAGGCAACGGAGAGGATAACAGATTGCAGGGGGTAAGAGTGAAGCTGACGGGCCAGTCAGAAGCTCCGGCAGTAATGGAAGAGAGACGTGATGTTTGCTTAGAAGAGCATTGTAGTGGTAGAAGTAGAGCTCTGGATAGATTTCAAAAGATAGAACAAACCATTTCCTCTTAGACTGGATGTGGGCATGGAAAAGAAAGAGGAGGCAAGTTTTTTGGCCTGAGCACGTGCAAGCAGGTTGGAGTTACCACTTTCTGAGTCAGAGCACACTACAGTAGGATTGGGGCAGAGATAAAAAAAAAAAAAATCTATGTTGGACATGTTAAGTTTAAAAAGCATATTAAATATCTAAGAGTGATGTCAGAGGGTAATCGTATATATGAGTCTCACATTCAGCAGCAAGTCAAAGCTGGACGTAGCACTGTGATAGCCATGGCATTTATGTGGCACTTGAGACTATGGGACCAGATGAGAACCCCTGGGCTATAGGTGTTGGTAGAAAATTAAAGAAGACCCAAAGACCCAAAGAGTCCCAAGACATGCCATTATTCAGAGTTTGCAAAGATAGGAGGATTCAAAGTATGTATAATTGTAGACCCTGGAAAAGGAAAGCAAGACAATGAAAAAGAATTGATATTTAAAACTACATTCCAAAAAAAGTACAAAATATAAAATTATAATACAAATACTTATATTGAAATATTGTATTGAAATAAAATACACTACAAATATTGTATTGAAATACAAAATTACCTGTATAGACATTACAATTGCTATAATATCTTAACAGGGAAAATTTACCAACAATGGTCAATTCTGAGACATATGATGCCTCTTAGATGTCAAAGATGAGAAAAACTGTTGCTCTACAGGAAGAAAAAAGCAATTGAAAAGGAAAGTTAGACTTGGGGTATCTGGGTATCTCACTCAGTTGAGCTTCTGACTCTTAGGTTTCGGCTTAAGTTGTGATGTCAGGGTCATGAGATTGAGCCCTGCCTGGACTCCATGCTCAAGAGGGGAGTCTGCTTGAGATTTTCTCTCTCCCTCTTCTTCTGCCCCTGTGTCCTGCTCGTGCACGTGCTCACTCTCTCTCGAAAATAAATAAACAAATCTTAAAAAAATAAAAAGAAAAGAAAGGCTGGTATCAGACTTCTTTTTAACAATGTACAAAAGGAGACAAAATGTGACAAAATTTTAAGAAACTGTAGGAAAGAATATATGAAGAGATGGAGAATAAATAAATAGCAAGCAGAACACATAGAGAAAAAATAGAGTAAATATAAAAGGGCATGAGTAAGTATAATGAAACATTTTTTTAAATTTGTAACCAAATTTATTAGTTATGATAATTGTAAATAAGTTTAACTCAAGCATGAAGTGAAAAAAAATTATAGATTGACTAAAAAAACAAACTTCAATACAAGAGAAATGTCTGAAAGGAATATTCCAGGAAAGCTAAATTTTTTTTTTTAAATTAGGGGAACAAATAAAAAATATAATTTAAGCAATGCAATTTTCAGTATCATCAGAAAACATTTAAATATCAAAAAAGGCATGGGGTGCCCGGGTGGCTTAGTCAGTTAAAGGTCTGCCTTCAACTCAGGTCATGATCCCAGGGTTCTGGGATCGAGTCCTGCACCAGGCTCCTTGTTCAGCAGGAAGACTGCTTCTCCTTCTGCCTGCGGCTCCCCCTGCTTGTGCGCTCTCTCTCTCTTTCTCTCTCTGAAATAGAAGGCGTGTGTATAATTTTAAAAAGTTGTAAAAATTCACACGGAACTGAGAATTATTTAGAAAATCAAAGCAAACTTAAAGAAGGACAAAGCAACTTGACATCAACATGCAGTAAGTTATGCTAGTTAATGCAGTATAGTCTGGCACAATGATGAGAAAGCTAACCCATGAAAGAGTCCAGAAACATAACTGCACAGATATTGTCCACTTTATTTAAAAGATGATGGTGCAGTGAAGTGTGGAAGGGAGAGCCTTTTCAATAAAAACCTTGCTGGATCTAATTGTATATCCACATAAAATGTGTGTATTCCAAATATATCTATACCATCATCCTCTACCTACCATCATATACGAAAGCGATTTCCAGGTGAATCAAGTATAAATGGTAAAAAAAAAAAAAAAAAAAGTATAAATGGTAAAACAATAAGGTTTCCAGAGGAAAACATCCTCACGATGTTGAAGTAGTCAAAATGTTCTTCAAAAAAAAAAAACCACAAAAGTCACAACTCATAAAAGAAAAAGAAAAAGGTTAAAGTGAAGTGATCTACATTAAAATTAAGAATATTTGTTCTTCAAAAGACACTATCAAGAGGTGAAAACAACCAAGAAAGGAAAAAATATTTACAATATACCTAATCAACAAAGAATTTGTTTTCTGAATATATGAAAAACACCTACAAATCAATAAAAGAAAGATAAGATAATTTAATGGGAAAAAAGAGAAAAGACATCAGACTTTTCACAAAAGAGGAAAATAAGCATTTTACTGATGAAGCAAATAAATATATGACATGACATTCAATCTTCCCCACCCAGATGCAAATTAAAACAATAATGTAATATTGTCTTAGTGGCCACCATGAAAAATACCAAACGTTGTTGAAGAATACGGAGCAACAAACCTTATATTTCTAGGAAAGGTACATTGGTACACACTCCATGGGAAACTGTCAGCTGGTGTCCACTAACCCTAAACATATACTTGTCCAAAGACCCAGCAATTTAATTCTCACATAGAACAGAAAACACACACACACACACACACTGACATATACATAAGGAACGTATTCCTTAACCTCTTATTTCCTTAGTTCCTTTAACAGTTAAAAAAGCGATTACAACACATATTGTCTCAGTCCCTCCCCTCAGCACCACCGTTTCCATAATTTCTTTGCGTCAGACAACAGAATTGCACAGCACAAAAAAAAAAAAAAAAAAAAAAAAAAAAAAGATATCCCCCAAACCATTCCCATGATGGGCCAAGTCTATTTGCCGAGAACTCTTTAATTAAGGTATTTCGGTAACCGCAACTGATACGACAAACACCGGCACAATAAAACCTTTACCTAACTGAAAAAGAAAAAAGAAAAATGAGGAAATAGCAGCAAAAAGTGTAATTATGTCCCTTTGAGGAGACTAGTATTTTTCAAAAAGTGTACCGTATATAAAATACAAACGTGTAATGAGATTGGGTGAGGGGTTGAGCCCACAAAAAAATCTTGCAATCACTCCTTGAGATGTCTTTGTGTTGGGTTGGGGAATACAAGGAAGGGCAGATGGTGGTTTAAAGGAAAAAAAAAAGAAAGTGTCCTGATTCTGTATTGTGTTACCTACTGTCATCAATGACAGCAAATGGATCTCAGCTCCAAATTTGCAGTCATGGGCTCAGAGCGGTTAGCCCCAGTGATTACCTAGGGTAATGTTGTGTGCCGCATTTCCCTTGCTTTTAGTGGCAAAGCCTTTTATTTCACTCTGATAGTACTAATTAATTATGCATTACAATTGCCAAGTAAGAGAAAGATTTTACCCTAAATTTACAGAGACACAAAAAAGGTTAAGTAACCTTATCAAGGTCACACAGCAGGCTAGCCACAGAGCGAGGCATAAGCCCTTTGAATATTCACCAGTGAAATATTTAATATTAAAAACAAGTTTTCCCAAAGTGCCATCAAATGTAATGAACACTGTGTATAGAATGAAAAATGAGAATGCTCTGAGGGAAAACAGCGAAATGACTCACTGTGGATTCTAGTTGAAAGAAAAACACTCATTACGAATGCCCCTGTGTTGCGATCCACATTCTAAAGAAATTTTGAAAACCTTTTACAATTTGTAAGGTTAAGACATCCCACGCTGTTGTAAAATGGTCTATAGTCAAAAAAGCCCTTAGCTATACTCAGAGTCAAAGATCTGGGTTTGAGTTCTGACTTCAATTACCACCTGTGTGACCTTGGACAATCACTTGTGCTCTCAGAGCATCAACTCCATTATTTGCAAAAATGAGAACAATAAGGCATAACCACCAGAGCTTTTGTGGGGGTTCAAGGGGATGACGGCGGTGAAAATTGCGTAGATCGCAAATTGCTACACAAATAAAAGGTATTATTATAGGAAAAGAACACAAAGGTATTTTCTCAGTTAGAAAATGATAAATTGAAGCTGCGACTTGGAATGTCACTTCGGTTTTAAGCCGGAAAAGCCCTGCCAAGTGGAAATGGAGATGTGAAGTCGGGAGTATTTGGCTACTTTTAACTGCACTGGAACAGCATGCCCTTTTGGGTCTGAACAGATCTGTCCCTTACCCGTTGTCAGCCAGCCTAATATAATAAATCCTGAGGGATGCGCTGAACTCATTTGGCCAAGGTTTGCAGCTTGGGGCTAAAAATCTTGTGGAGCAAGCACTCTGGCCTCGCAAAGGCACCATGGAGTCATTAGTGTCCATATTGAGCAGATCAGGCTCTGATTCAGGTTTTATCACAAGCAATACCTTTGATATATTTTTCATGTTCACTGCATTAAACATTAATATGTGAATGTCACAATAAAGAGTGCAGTTTTTCATTAAATAAATAAATAGGCACCAAATTTGAGCAAGAAAAGAACCATTTTAAATCAGATTTCATAGAGCAATGAAAATAAACCAGTGTTGTCATTACACTTAAGAATTGTAGGGATGACTTATAGGGACAAGGTAAAAAGGTCAGATGGAGGGGATAAAATCCTTGACATGCCAAGGGAAGAAAATCATGTCTGCTTTTTTTCCCTCTGAAGCCCGCAATGCAATCAACACAGTTCCTCCCGTGCGTGTTGCATACAAAAAGAAGGTTCAACTGAAAACTACAGGTGAATCACATCTAGAAAGATAGCATGATTCATGCAAGACACCCCTGAGATTTCCCAGGGAAGGCTGTATTATTGTCTTTGCCTTCCAATAATTTCAAAAATTACATTAAAATTAAGAGCAGGGACATAAATGTAGCACATGTTAACAAAATTTCTTCAGAAAAAAATTCTAAATGTAGTGTCCTTAGAAATAAACCATCATTCCCATATAGCAAAACTAAACTTTATTAAGGGATTAACTTCATTTTAAAAATGCTATTAAACCAGAGTAATTCTTAATTATCCCCAAAGGAGGACATACAAAAGTTTTTTAGTTGTTCTTCTTCTTTTGATCAGAAAATATAATCTATTTTATTAATCTGCCAAGTTTGGAACGGAACAGAGCTTATTTCTATTACTATGATGACTCCCTTCTCAGTCCATAACTTCTGACTCCCCCAAAACTTAACTACTAATAGCCTATTGTTGACTGGAAGCCTTACCAATAACATAAGCAGCCAATTAACACATACTTTGTATATGCATTGCATACTGTACTCTTACAATAAGGTAAGCCAGAGGGGAAAAATTATTTTAAAAATCACAAGGAAGAGAAAATACATTTACAGTACTATCCTGTAAAAAAAAAAAAAATCCACATATAAGTGGACCATATAGTTCAAACCTGCGTTGTTAAGGATCAACTGCACTCCAATTGTTTTAAGGCGAAAGAGACAATTTTGCAATTTCCAATGTAATTGGTAATTGTTTTTCTACTCTAACTTGGCCCTTAAATTATTTAAAAGTTGTATGTGTGTGCGTGTGTGCGTGTGTGTGTGTGTGTACATATCTATAACTCTCTCCCCATATATATATGGGGGGGCGGGGTTAGGGTGGTAAAGAGTCTATATGTGTGTATCCTGCTAGGAACAAAACAGGTGTTGACCCCAGTTTTCATACAACGCCTGTAGCAGCTTTGGCTATGGCCAACAGTTGGGAGAAAATGGAAATGGTTTTCAGAGGGAAATTGGTTGGGTTGGAAGTGAGAGCAGGGAGTACAGGGAGAAGTAGTTGAGACACTGAAAAAGAAGGCTTTGTTCCTGGGAAAACTTTCTTCCTGAGTTCAAAATATAGGAAGAGCCATTCTGGGAAAATGATCATAAATTCTGTTTGCAGGGGGATAAAAGCTGCCTCTGATTCAGCCAGATGGAGACATAAAGTCAGTATTGGGAACTACAAATCTGGCGTCAGAGAGGAATCTAAGGCAGAGCTTCTGAAACTTTAATGTGCAGAGAAATCATTAAGGGATCTTGTTAAAATGCAGATTTTGATTCAGCGGGTCTGTGGTGGGAGCAGAGAAATTTTGCATTTCTTTGTAGCTCTCAGGTGATGCCAGTACCGCTGGTCCAGGGATGACACTTTGAAGAGCAAGGCTCACACTGACTCGAAGGAGGAAACTGTTCAAACAGGATTTCTCATGTTTGAGAGAATGAGCCTCAGATATGGATAAGCCGGAGTGGTCTTGGAACTCACGAAGAAATGGGATATAGCACTGAATACGCTGTCATTCAGTTGCGTTTCATAGGTTTTACCTTGCAGATGGTGAGTCAATGAAGGATATATAAGTTTAATCACAGACAAAAAATTTCCATTTAAAATGACCACATTCGAGACCATCTTAAGAGGTAATTTGGTGAATGCTGTAATCTCAGACATTGCGGTGACAAATCAGGGGACACAGAGATGAGCGCTTCATAGATTTCCCTGAAGGAAGCGTGGTTTCCAGCCCAGCATTGGCACCAGCTTGCCCTGGGGCTACATGGGCCTGCTACTCCTCAACCATTAATTGAAGGATTTGATCTGGAAGGTTTCTATTTCTCTGTTTCCTTTCCCCACTCAGCTTTGTACCCCGATTAAATCACTTGTCCCAGTTGACTTCCATCAGTTATTCGGGTGTGTGCCTCTGCCCTTCCATGGGGTGCTTGTCCAGGAAAGGCAGGGACGACATTTGGTTCGTCTTTTGCTCAGTCCAAAGCCCTCACACACAGCCCTTTGTTCACAACAGCTGCACACTCCATGTGTGTCTGATTAACCTCCATCTCTAATATTCTAGGATTCCTTAACTTCCAAGTTGACATCGCTATAAATGCTGTCATCTTTTAGTAAAAGAGATGACACAGCAACCCAGATCAGTCTTCTTTTGTGCAGCCATCCACTCAGCGTGTACCCCTGTGCTGTGGAGTGTGTGTAGGGGCAGGGGGCCATCTCAGAACCAGGGCTCACAGGTGACAAGAAGGTGAGGACTGATTCTGATCTCTGAAAAAACGTGCTTGCATCTTTCTGGTTTATAATCTCAATAAGACCCAGATTCTGGCCTCTTGAAGCTAACATGCAAATGTGCAGACCTTCTACACTCATCTCTGGGCCTCAGACATCAACTTTGGGAAGTGAGCCCATGTTGGCTTTCAACTGGCTACAACAAACACTAAGGTGTGGAGGAGGCCTTCCACAACTCCATGTCTACCTCGATCCTGCTTCATGCTCCCTTTCTTGCACGGGATGTTCCTTCCTAGAGGCTACACCTATCCCCATTGGCTGGAACCTAGCCAGTGCCTGCTAGTAGAAGAGACTTCGGATGCAGACATACTATATCTATATTCCTTCTGGTCCCAAATACAAGTCGCTTTTGAGCAATATGTATCATTTCCTTGGGTTCTCAGCTTTTCCATATACCCCCAAATACAGAATATGCCTTGTGCTGTCTTTATCTTGACTTTGTACCCAACTTCCTCTCTTTGTCTTTCCCCTACCTAAGCCTATTATTGTTGTATATCACGAATCTCCTGTCACAGTCTTTTGATAACTTAAGTTGTCTTAATGGTCCTTCCTAAACACCCTCTGCAGTACAATCTGTTCCTCTTGGCACTCACAGGCACCACCAGCTTCTGTGGGTACGTTCTGCTCATAATCCTTCCTGGCACTGTCATCGTGCCCCATGACAGAGCTCATTGCCCCAGTGCTCAGTGACTGCCACCATGAGAGAGAAGCTGTGGGAAGTAGAGGAGGCTGCACATGCAGACTCCAGGCTGATGATCACCACACCCCCATGACAGCCCAAACGACTTGTGACAGTGCCATTGGAACATACTGGCATGATTATACACTTCTAATTTGAGAACCCAGTGCAGAGCAGCAAAGAGGCCTAGAGCAAGGCACTGCCAAATGGCTTTGCTCCTTATAATATGACAAATCTATACAGCGGGTTCCAGGCCATTGCTAATGCTGCTCTTGGATGGAGTTGGTTTGAAAACAATACAAACAATAACTTCTATTCTGTGATCAGTCAAGAGTAGCATGTACAGAGCCCTCGGCCAACACAGGTGCCCAGCTAACACCATAGGGCTTACAAACAAGGAGGACATGGTGCTTTTCCCAGAGGAATCTACCACCACAATGTCTTCCGATACCACCAAAGAACAAAAGCAGATTTTGTAAAGCCATCTTTAATTACCATGATGAAGTTAAATGATCTTCATTTCTCCCTCTGACTTCCCCTATTGATCTTGGCACCTCTATTAAATCATTCATCTGAGCTGGCTTTCGATCAGCCTTTTGTATGGCTTCCTCTGTCTTCCCATACCATGCCAGTCTGGGAAAGGCAGGAAGCACAAATGGCTTCTTTGGATGCTCAACCCCTAACCCTCACATAGTTTTTTGCTCACAGAAGGTACTCAGTAAATGTGACGAAATTCAAGCTCTAAGGTGCTATGACTATTTTAAAATAGGCAAAGAGCCTCTATTTCTTCTAACATTTCCCCTTATATGTATCAATAGATAAACAACCACCAATAGATCTTGGAGAATTCTATAGTACTGGAGCTATAAAAAATCGTGGATATCTTCTAACCCCACCCCAGACTCCTTTAAATAAAGACCCAAGAGCCAAAGGAACTTCTCAAGGTAGCAAATCCTGTTTGTGACAGAAATCCTTAGTACCGAGGTCTTATCTTTTCCAATCTAATACTCTCCACATTCACAATTCTATGATCCCTCTGAGCTGGTTGCCTCTACTATCTCCATTAAGCTTCACCAAACTCAGTTTGCTGGACTCCTAACTCAGAGAAGTCCATAAAAGATGGTCATATTTCTTCCCCAATAGCATCCAAGGCTACAGACTTATAAGGCACAAATCATAAACAGGTCCATCCTCAAGTTCCCAAACATCTTAAGACTATGACAGAAGAAAAGTAACTTTTCTTCAACAAACGAAAGTCTTTGCTAAGAACTGACCATTCAGAGAGAAGCCCTGGGCTGGGCCACTCTGCTTGGCATTACTTACAATGCAGCCCTTTCAATGGCGTCAACAGGGGATATAGTGTTTTGGTTCATCACTTGTTCAGTCCCGCAGCAATTATCATCAGGACGGTTGTTAAACCAGTGTCCACAAAGGTGGAAAAGAGTTCCCTAAATCCTTTCCTTTTGCCTAGTCTGAATTTAATCAATGAATAGAATTGAGCAGGGGGAATGTTTAGAAGAGTTTCTTGCTTAGAAGAGTACTGGTCACAAAGACTATGAAAACCTTTGCCTAAAATCTGAATGACGGGATAATGATGAGCATATATCCTTGATTCTCAACCTGCCCACAGATTGGAAGTTACAAGGGGACTCCTGAAAGTACCAATAGCTAGGCCCACTCCAGACCATTTAAATCAGAATTTCTGGGGAGGCATTACCATCTTTTAGGTATCCCTCAGATAATCCTAATATGCAGTCAGAGCTGAAATACTGTTACATATTTCTGATTTCTCTATGGTGATCCCCTAGTCCAGGTGTTCTCAACATTTAATTTTTCAGCAGCCAACATGCTTAAGTGCTAGGGAAGTTACTTCTTTCAGAAAAACAAAGCCAGAGGTACCACAATTCCAGATTTCAAGATATATTACAAAGGGGTAATTGCCCCTTTGATGGGAGTGTGAATTGGTGCAATCACGGTGGAAAAAAGTTTGGGGGTTCCTCAAAAATTAAAAATGGAAATACTAACTTGTTGATTTTAGCCATTCTGACTGGTGTGAGGTGATATCGCATTGTGGTTTTGATTTGTATTTCCCTGATGCCGAGTGATATGGAGCACTTTTTCATGTGTCTGTTGGCCATCTGGATGTCTTCTTTGCAGAAATGTCTGTTCATGTCCTCTGCCCATTTCTTGATTGGATTATTTGTTCTTTGGGTGTTGAGTTTGCTAAGTTCTTTATAGATTCTGGACACTAGTCCTTTATCTGATATGTCGTTTGCAAATATCTTCTCCCTTTCTGTCAGTTGTCTTTTGATTTTGTTAACTGTTTCCTTTGCTGTGCAAAAGCTTTTGATCTTGATGAAATCCCAATAGTTCATTTTTTCCCTTGCTTCCCTTGCCTTTTGCGTTGTTCCTAGGAAGATGTTGCTGCGGCAGAGGTCGAAGAGGTTGCTGCCCATGTTCTCCTCAAGGATTTTGATGGATTCCTTTCGCACATTGAGGTCCTTCATCCATTTTGAGTCTATTTTTGTGTGTGACAGATGCTGGCGAGGATGCGGAGAAAGGGGAACCCTCCTACACTGTTGGTGGGAATGCAAGCTGGTGCAGCCACTCTGGAAAACAGCATGGAGGTTCTGCAAAATGTTGAAAATAGAACTGCCCTATGACCCAGCAATTGCACTATTGGGTATTTACCCTAAAGATACAAATGTAGTGATCCAAAGAAGCACATGCACCCGAATGTTTATAGCAGCAATGTCCACAATAGCCAAACTATGGAAAGAACCTAGATGTCCGTCAACAGATGAATGGATCAAGAAGATGTGGTATATATACACAATGGAATACTATGCAGCCATCAAAAGAAATGAAATCTTGCCATTTGCGACAACATGGATGGAACTAGAGCGTATCATGCTTAGTGAAATAACTCAAGCAGAGAAAGACAACTATCATATGATCTCCCTGATATGAGGAAGTGGTGATGCAACATGGAGGCTTAAGTGGGTAGGAGAAGAATCAATGAAACAAGATGGGATTGGGAGGGAGACAAACCATAAGTGACTCTTAGTCTCACAAAACAAACTGAGGGTTGCTGGGGGGAGGGGGTTTGGGAGAGGGGGGTGGGATTATGGACATTGGGGAGGGTATGTGCTTTGGTGAGTGCTGTGAAGTGTGTAAACCTGGTGATTCACAGACCTGTACCCCTGGGGATAAAAATATATGTTTATAAAAAATAAAAAATTAAAAAAAAAATGGAAATACTATAAGATTCAGAAATTCCACTATTGGGTATTTACCTACAGGAAATAAAACTCCACCATTTGAAAACTATATATGTTTATTGCAGCATTATTGGCAAAAGCCTAGATATGGGAATAACCTAAGTATCTATCAATAGATGAATGGACAAAGAAGATGTGGTATACACATGCAATAAAATATTGCACAGTTATAAGAAAGAATGAGATCTTGTCATTTGCAACAACATCCATGAGTGGACCTAGAGCATATTATAGTAAGTGAAATAAATCAGACAGAGAAAGATAAATACCATATGATTTCACTTACACATTATATCTAAACAAGAAAACAAATGAACAAAGAAAAATCAAAAACATGCTCATTTAAATACAGAACAAACTGGTGGTTGTCAGAGGGTATGGGAGTGAGGGATAGAATGGGCAAAATAGTGACAGGGATTAAGAGGTATAAACTTTCAGTTATAAAATAAAATAAATGGTCCCAGGGATGAGAAGTGTAGCCTAGGAAAATATAGTCAATAATATTGTAAAAATGTTGTGTGGTGACAAATGGGGACTCCACTTACCATGGCGAGCACTGTGTACGATGTGGAAACTGTCCAATCACTATGTTGTACCTCTGAAAGTAATATAACATTGTATTTCAACTATACTTCAGTAACAAAAATGTTTTAAAAATAGTTACATCTTTCAGTAACAGAGGCTCACTAAAGCATTGAAGGGAAAAAAAGTTTTTTGGTGAAGGAGATAAGGCAGCTCTCCTCTAGGAAAACATGTCAGTGTCATCAGGGAGGGAGAGGCAAAGAAATGTTTCGCATCTCAACCTCCTTGATGGTCAGAGACCTTTCCAAGATTTTCTTCTTCCTCCTCGGTAAAACCGAAGTAACATCTAATTCCATCTCACCTTGCTCCAGGCTGCGGTGCAAAAAAGTATTAAAGAAGTCTCCTTGTTTTTCTCGATGCCCCCTCCAGATCAAGTCTGGTCTTACTGCTTTTGGCCAAAGGCTCTTTGAGAATTTACAGCACAAAAATCTCTATAATCTGATCTTCTGAGTGAGTTATGGCTTGGGACTGAGCACTTAAGTATGTAAAAGAATAGAAAATGTAACATTTTGAAAGAAACATAAATCATTATTGTCATACCTAAAATAGCTTTAGCTCTAATTTTTAAATAGCCATTTCAAAAAGATAACTCTTAAATTTATTTATGTCTGCATCAGGCAAGAAACAACTTAATTTTTTGAATGGAGTACGATCTTGAGTAAATATTAGTTGAAATTTATTTGAAAAACATCTGACATGGAATCAGACAGATAAGTGAGAAAAAATATATGAGACCTGCTCCATCAAGCCTCCAAATGCAGGTCCATTGGTTGGAGGAAAAGATCTGCTGGTCTTAAAAATGTGAGTTTCAGAAGAATAATGGTGCCCAGAGAGACTAAGTCCTATGATCAATTTGATTCTCCAGCACCACCTTTTCCTGAGCTCTAGGGGAAAATACGTTGTAAGAAAAGAAAATGTCAGTCTTAAAAAAATAACAAAAATTAAAATTAATCAGTGCAACCATAGAAAGTGAACATGTAATTTAGGCACTCTCTTTAATAAAGTAAATCCCTGAACATTTCCCTTTCGATTGTCTGTTTTCAACTCATACAATTTTGTCCCTGGTTTATGGTGATATTTCTTTTAAAGTAAAGAGATATATATTTCAGTGAAGAAAAAGACACATATGAAAGCTAAAAGATAAATGTCATTTCAATTTAATTAGATCTGTTTTATTTGTTAATTAATATTTTTATTTTTATTTATTAATTAATATTAATTATTAATAGTGCTTAAATGTTCAGAGGTTACCTTGAAAGGGAGGCAAACAAATTATTAACAATATATTTAACTTATTTAGCATAAGGAAATGCTCCACTTAATTCAGAAAGATTTAGAGCCTCTATCTAGAGACGCAACGTACTTTGAGTCCATAATGCCTTTTATTGAGAAGTTTACACTGTCACTTCCTCTGGCAAGATTTCTAGCCCCCTACAGACCAGGTCAGCTGAGTGACACTTTCTCATAGTATCCCTCACTTTTCTCTTAGGGCACCTTCTGCAACAATCTCTTTGTAATTTGTTTTGAAATGAATCAGTGTCTGTCTTCGTCAAGAAAGTCGGCTTCTTCCGAGAAGTCACTGTGCTTTGTCCTCTAATACATTCACAGAAGCTGGAACGGTGCTTGGCACAAAGAACATGCTCAATAAATATCTGTCCCATACCTAACGAATAAATATCAATAACAAAAATAGAAGATAGAAAGGATGGAGAGAGATAAGGTAAGAAAACAGAAAGATGGCTTTGCATCTCATTAGGAAGATAAAAGAAACATTCAGAAAGCCAAAGACTTTTTTTTTTTAATTCCATCTTGTTGAATTGTTTCTTCAAGGAGGGACATGAGTCTGTTCTCTTTGCCTTTTGCACTCATAGCAATGTCTTTTGAAGAGCAGAAGTGTTTCACCTTGACGAAGTCAGAGTCAGGGCTTCTATACTGTAGAAGCTGTAGAGAATTCTGTGTGGATAAACAGAGCCTTGCTTTACCAAAAGGAAGGGGAGTCACTGACCAAAGCATAGTCAGGAGCCAATAATTTGAATCTGCATCCCTGGTCCTCACGCTGCCTCCTCAGATGTAATTTTTAGATGAGAAAAGCAGAACAAGGATATTTCTAAGGAGTCATGCTGTGCACACGTCTTGGGCCTGAGCAGTACCCTCATATCTGGCACTCCCTAAGTGTCTCAGAAGACCACTGTCCACCTGAGTGTATTACTGGTTTTCAGTTCTAGCTCTCCACAGGTTTAATGGTGATAATCCAATAAGGAATGCGGATTAGAAAGAAGTGGCTACCTTTGTAGTTCTGCAGACTTAATGTAGACTCTAGAAAACCTATTCCCTAGATGTTAGGCTAATTGCACACTGTCATCGAGGTTAGCGTGTCCCTTTGTTCTCGCAAAATCAGTTGGAATAAGCCATTAACTTTCTATTAGACCAGCATTAGTGGATTCAGTGTGTTGATCCCCATCTGATAGAAAATTTATATGCAATAAATAATTTAACATTGAAATTTACATTACGCAGAAATTTCCTGGTGTGATATCAGGGATTATTATCTGGAACAAATTATAGGCAAAGAAAAAAATCATTTGTACAATATCCGTACACCAAAGATAAGATTTAGAAAATCACCATTAAACCAACAGACCATAAAATGACAATAGGAACTATTAATTCAAAGAAAAAAAATTATCAACTCTCTTGTTTAAACATTGACACAGAATTGTAAGCTACATTTGTAAAATCAGTATGTTTTTAGAATTAGAGAAAAGCCAACAAGAAGGAAAACCCTCATAAAGGCTTTTAAAAAATCATTTATTTAAAACTATTTATGCCCCTTAGCACAGTTTCAGTCCTAACTTGTGAATGGGAAAGTCATTCTAGTTAAAACAAGAAATTCAGAATCAAAAATACACCAAAAAATGCAATAATCTACATCAGAGGGAGAAGGAGAGTTTTGATATTACTAGAAGAGTAAAGCACACACCTTACTAGATTTAGAAATATTATGCCTAGATATTTTCTTTTTATTGCAATATACTTCCTTTCCTAATAGCAATCATGCTAAAAATAGCATCTATAATCAGAGACAATATACGATAATGCAAGCAGATTCCCAGAAATGTTTTCTAATCCATGGTGGCCATTTGAATAAGAAAATGAAAGGAGGAAGTGCATTATTGCAACATTAAGTAATTAAAGAAATATTACCAAATTAGAGTGTCCAAAGAGTATTAGAATTGGGCATAATAAAATTTTTCTCCCTGTCTCAGTCAAGCATCATTCATTTAATTCACAATACTTTTTAAATAACATCAATGTAACTGTCCTCTTCGCTTTCAAAGAGGGTGTAAAAAAACACTTTCTTCTGAGCAGACAAAGTTGGGTGGGGGTGGAAATCTGTCTTTTCATTTCCATGAAAACCTAGGCTACGTTTGCCCTGAGCAGACAGGGATTTTCTTGTTGAGTCTCAGAAGTCACCCGCAAAACAAATTCTAGAAGAGCCGTGCATCAGTCTGTCACAGCAGAGGTTGTGGTGTGGCTGCTGTGTGGTGAGTCTGTCACCCACAAGGACCCCGAGGAGTCTAGCGAGGTCCTGGTCCTCACCCATCACCTCAGTCCTCCATCTGCAGCATGAGAGAGCCGTGGGTTGATGGCGCTGTGGATGGATTTCCCCCTCTTCCTCCTCCGGAAGTGTGAGCACTGCCGTGGAGTTGGGAGTGAGATTCTTTGCTCTGTGTGGATGTTTTCTGATGGGAGTAACCAAAACATCACAAAATCCCTTGTTATTGACACTCCTTTGCCTGTAAGCCACTTCACTGAGATGTGGCAAAGGACAGTTGAGGTCTATGTGTGCTTTTTTGGGTCAGGAAGGGTCTTTTGCATCTGAAGTGTCAGTCCGGGCCAGAACCTGGACCTGAGCAAGACAGCAAAGAGCTGGCGCTGGTCCTGACATATGGGAGAAAGTTAAAGGTGGGAAATGCATGGCAGGGTTTCGGCTTCCGTTAAGTAACGGATACATGTTTATTTCATGGATAACAGAACTGGTGTCAACATGCCTTTGGAGTAGCCACAGCAAATATCACCTAAGTATTGTGGGATATCCCATAAAGCTAAAGAGATAAGAGTAGGGGAAAAACTTTGAAATATGTGACTGGGGATAGCAATGAACATATTTGTGGGATTTAAGTTTACCATGCACCCTACCCTTCTTCTTTTGCAAAAATAGTGATAAGATTATTACCCACATGGTAAGATTGCTGTGAGAATTAAATCCATTGAGACTTGAGGAGAATCTGAAACAGTACCTGGTATCCACAATATTATTAGGTATTATGCATTTTAACATTACTTCTATCATTATTACTAGTTTTCATACTGCCCTGTGACTTTATGATCCCAATGTTACATATGAGAAAACTGAAATTTTCTAATTGTAGATTTTGTGGGGTTTTCGATACGCCATACTATTTTAATAATAGTAGTTATTACTATGATTACTAATACAGTTAGCATTTAATCAGTGTTGATTATGTGCTAAAATTTTTTTGTACATGTTAATTTTCTTGAAACCTTGCTTCTATGACATGAGGTATACAGTCTTATCCAAATTTTAGTAATGAAATGACTGAAGCCCAGAGAGCCTAAAGAGATGTACAAAAGTCATGTAATTTTGGAGATGTTGGGCAGGGATTTGAACACAAACAATGTCACCTAAAAGGCTTAAATTCTTAACTCTTCTTGTCACTATCTCCCAGTTCAATATAGTCACCCTAGGATTTGCTGTTATCCAACTCACCAGTTGACACAGGGATCAAATGGATGGGTCTTAGGAAGCCTCGAATTCTCACTCCAATCCTGATCCAACAAGGAAGAAACTACAGCTACTGTGGCGCTTTCAGCAGTCACCATCTTCAGAATACCAGTCCTACGCTTTGGCATGCAACTCTTGGCTTTGCTGGAGGCAGGGGGTAGAAAAAGCTATGAAGATTCACCCCAACCGTAGCTTCTAGATCAAGCACACCATCATAATAGTGTCACCCTTTGCTGAGAATCACTTGTCTAGACTTCCTTGTTAAAATGCTCACATCTATTTCGAGATGGCAAGCTTCATTCAGTAGCAGGGACTGAAACCCAGGTTATAAGGAAGGATTGGGTCTGGGTTAATTTGGGAAAGATGAAAAATGTCCATTTTGACAGGAATGGCTGCAGGTCACAGAGACAAACTTCAGCTTAAATCACTTCAACAAACCTTCACCAAGTGCTGACTGGACTCTGGGCTGCAGACTGGGGCTGTGAGAAGGAACCAGGAGAACCCCAACCTCGGGATCCACCATCGGACGTCACCTCCCTCACACCGCCTGGGGCCAGCTCTGCTGCAGTTCAGCTTTCTCGGGTGTTTCATTCCTAGGACTTCAAATTGCTGACTCATCACTTGTTCTTCCTGTCTGAAGCTATCTGCAGATGGGCACCGGATTTAAACTTTTAGTAAAAAGGCACAGAGTAGAAATTCTATGTTTCCTGAGGTCATGGCATTGGTTATCTCTATCTTCAAAAGCATAACACTCTACTCTGGGATAGAAGCGAAAAGTCATCTTCTGAGACCCAATCTGTGGCAGACTGAAAGTGTTTCACCTCCAAAGTGTTCTGCAGCTCTTTTAAAAGTTCACTAGGTTGGTTAGTTTTTTGTTGGTTTGTTTGTAGATTTGCTGTCATTTTTATTTCTATTATTTTTTAAATATAATTTTAAATGAGTTGGGTTTTTTCAATACCTTAGAGCCAGATAGTGAGTTCAAATCCTGACTCTGTCACAATTCATGTGCCCTTGAGCAGCTTATTCAAACTCTTTGTGCCTCAGTTTACGACAAACTGAAAAAATACAGCATCAATATCATTAAGCTAATTATGAAGATTAAACCAACAAATATTTATTATACTCTTAGGACAGTTCCTGACACATAGTAAATACTCAGATGTCAATAGTTATTGTTAGTGTTATTATTACTATTATTAACAGCTAACATTCAGGTATCCATATGAGCCTACCTCTGTGCTAGTCACCATAGATTTGCTATCTTGAGTCTTTGCAGAAATTCTGTGATGTATTATTACTCTCTCTATATTTTAGATGCAAAACCTGACATTCAAAAAACATAAAACTTGCCCAAAGTCATATAGTTAGTAAGTAATGAACCCAGGAGCCTCATCTCAGAATATGTTAACAAGAATTAAGAAAAGAGGAAGAAACAGCAATTAGACATCTCACAAGGATGAGGAGGGCATTAAACATAATGGTTAAAGGGGTACCTGGGTGGCTCAGTTGGTTAAGCATCTGTCTTCTGTTCAGGTTGTGACCTCAGGGTCCTGGGATTGAGCCCCATGTTGAGCTCCCTGATCAGCAGGGAGCCTGCTTCACCCTCTACCCCTCCCCATGCTCCATGTTCACTCACTCTCTCCCTCCATTTCTCTCAAATAAATAAATAAAATCTTTAAACATAATGGTTAAGAACGAAGTCTTCAGAGACAAAAAACCCTGGGGTGTGGTGTTATTTTGACAGGCTTCTTTCATAAACAGCTATTTTTTTTTTATATAAATGGTTATGGTTAACTGTTTTTTTGTAAGTTCTGTATAACCTGAAGGAGCACACTTCTGTTCTTAGGAAATTTCTGTTATAAAGGATAATGTGCAGTAAAGGATGCTAGACAGAGAGTTTCAAAGATCCTTAAAAAAAAAAAAAAAGCTTCATGTATTCATCCCCTCAGTGTATGTATATAATCATCAATGTGTATAATAACCAGTATGGGCTGAATTGTCCCAAATTCAAATATTGAAGTCCTAACTACTGGGACCTCAGAATGTTACCTTATTTGGAAATAAGATTGTTGCAGATACAATTAGTTAAATTCAGATGAGATCGTACTGGTGTGGTTTGTGCCCTAATCCAAAATGACTGGTGTCCCTAGAGAAGGGGGAAATCTGGACACAGACAAGCTCAGAGGGAATATGATGTGAAGAGGCCCACATGTAAAGGTAACCATCCACCAGCCAAAGAGAGAGTTTGCAGCAGATTCTTCCCTCACAACCCTCAAAGGGAAGGAACAACCCTGATTTCAGAATTTTAGCATCCAGAACTGTCAGACAACAATGTATGATTGTTTCAACAGCCTGGTTTATGGCACTTTGTTCCAGCAGCCCTCGTGAACTAACACAATCACCAACTGTACCAGCCAGATAGTCCAGGTTCTGCTGCAAAAACAAAAGGCACCCATGTCACAGGGCCTTATTCTAACATAGTGTCCTTTTTCTTGTATGCAAAGTCTCTATAATTCCCCAGAGAGGCTGCTCTCTATACCCTGGCTTAGCATGTCAGGCTGCTTTCAGCATGTTGCACCTTCAACCCAACACACTACGAAGATTTTCCTCAGCATGAGACAGAGAACTAGAGGGTCTCACACTGTCAATTAAATGTCATTTCTGCCATTTGCTAGAAGGTGGCCCTCTCCAGCTGTAAGGGTGCTGGTAAAGATACACATCCTGCTTTTGAGAACAGGAAAACCAGTAACACCAGACCAACAACATGGTCAATACAAGGCACACAACAGTTTGAAGAAACAGACATGGCTTTCGCCCTTAGAGAAATTCCAGTGTAAAGGAATCACACTTGATACAGAAAAAACAAGTGCAGAACATATTCAAATGGTGAGAAGTGGCCTAAAGGAAAGGAACAGGGTATTCGATAATGAATAACAAAGGAGTGGCAGACTCTATAGGGTTGTCCGAGGAGGTCCCTCTGAGATGATAGTCAAAGTGAGGCTTTACAGATGAAAAGGACCCATCATATGTGTGTGTGTATCTATATATGTATACATACATATATACATATGTAGATAGATATATAGATACACACACACACACACACACACACACCATGGAATACTATGCAGCCATCAAAAGAAATGAAATCTTGCCATTTGCGATGACATGGATGGAACTAGAGGGTATTATGCTTAGCAAAATAAGTCATTCAGAGAAAGACAACTATCATATGATCTCCCTGATATGAGGAAGTGGAGATCAACGTTGGGGGTTTGGGAGGTAGGAAAAGAATAAATGGAACAAGATGGGATCGGGAGGGAGACAAACCATAAGAAACACTTAATCTCACAAAACAAACTGAGGGTTGCTGGGGGGGCGGGTAGGGAGAGGGTGGTGGGGTTATGGACATTCAGGAGGGTTATGTGCAATGGTAAGTGCTGTGAAGTGTGTAAACCTGGCCATTCACAGACCTATACTCCTGGGGCTAATAATAGATTATATGTTTATAAAATATTTTTAAAAATTCAAAAAAAAAAAAAAGAAAAGAAAAGGACCCATCAATGCCAAATGCAGGTGGAAGAGTGTGCCAAGAACAGGTGTTTTTACCTGTGATGGTATTAAACATTCACACTGGGGTTACTGTGCACCCAGACCTGTTTGTTCCACATGCTCTAAATATAAAACCTGGGTATTGTGGAGGACACGTATTGCATGGAGCATTGGGTGTGGCACATAAACAATGAATTCTGGTACACTGAAAAGAAATTTAAAAAAATTAAAAATCTTTCATGAGTACTTTATAGTTTTCTGAGTATAGATTCTGTGTCTCTTTGGTTAGGTTTATTCCTAGGTATCTTATGGTTTTGGGTGCAATTGTAAATGGGATTGACTCCTTAATTTCTCTTTCTTCTGTCTTGCTGTTGGTGTAGAGAAATGCAACTGATTTCTGTGCATTGATTTTATATCCTGACACTTTACTGAATCCCTGTATAAGTTCTAGTAGTTTTGGAGTGGAGTCATTTGGGTTTTCCACATATAGTATCATATCATCTGCGAAGAGTGATAATTTGACTTCTTCTTTGCCGATTTGGATGCCTTTAATTTCCTTTTGTTGTCTGATTGCTGAGGCTAGGACCTCTAGTACTATGTTGAATAGCAGTGGTGATAATGAACATCCCTGCCGTGTTCCTGACCTTAGCGGAAAAGCTTTCAGTTTTTCTCCATTGAGAATGATATTTGCGGTGGTTTTTTCATAGATGGCTTTGATGATATTGAGGTATGTGCCCTCTATCCCTACACTTTGAAGAGTTTTGATCAGGAAGGGATGCTCCATATCACTCGGCATCAGGGAAATACAAATCAAAACCACAATGAGATATCACCTCACACCAGTCAGAATGGCTAAAATCAACAAGTCAGGAAATGACAGATGCTGGCGAGGATGCAGAGAAAGGGGAACCCTCCTACACTGTTGGTGGGAATGCAAGCTGGTGCAGCCACTCTGGAAAACAGCATGGAGGTTCCTCAAAATGTTGAAAATAGAACTGCCCTATGACCCAGCAATTGCACTATTGGGTATTTACCCTAAAGATACAAACGTAGTGATCCAAAGGGGCACGTGCACCCAAATGTTTATAGCAGCAATGTCCACAATAGCCAAACTATGGAAAGAACCTAGATGTCCATCAACAGATGAATGGATCAAGAAGATGTGGTATATATACACAATGGAATACTATGCAGCCATCAAAAGAAATGAAATCTTGCCATTTGCGACAACATGGATGGAACTAGAGCGTATCATGCTTAGCGAAATAAGTCAAGCAGAGAAAGACAACTATCATATGATCTCCCTGATATGAGGAAGTGGTGATGCAACATGGAGGCTTAAGTGGGTAGGAGAAGAATCAATGAAACAAGATGGGATTGGGAGGGAGACAAACCATAAGTGACTCTTAGTCTCACAAAACAAACTGAGGGTTGCTGGGGGGAGGGGGTTTGGGAGAAGGGGGTGGTATTATGGACATTGGGGAGGGTATGTACTTTGGTGAGTGCTGTGAAGTGTGTAAACCTGGTGATTCACAGACCTGTACCCCTGGGGATAAAAATATATGTTTATAAAAAATAAAAAATTAAAAAAAAAATTAAAAATCTTAAAAAAATCTATATTTAACCCCATTTTGTGGCAGAGAAAGAAAGAGACAGAGAGGCAGAATGATTACTACAGAGCTGGTAGTCAGCAGGGAGCAAAGATTTAAACTCAGGCACTTTGGTTCTAGGGTCTGTGTGCTTAATCACCATGCCTACTGCCTACGTCTGAAGGGGCTGGCTTGTTTAAGAATTCAGTGAAGGATAGGATGGTCGCAGGGACTGAATCGAGCAGTGGCCGGAGGGGTATCAGAGATTATATATGCAGAAACTGGATCATGCAAGGCTTTCTAAATTTTTTTTTTTTTGCAAAAGTTTAAATTTTATCCTTGAAGGGCAATTTGAAGCCACTTACCAGTTTTAAGAAGAGCTATAAAGTGAAACAATTTACATTTTAAAACACAAGTGAGAATTGGATTGGATTGAGACTAAAATCTGGAAAGCCTCTGGATGGCTGAAATTGGGCCTTGTGATTTGTTTTCTGTCGCCGTGCTGACAAATTAGCAAGACATTGGTGTTTAAACAGCATACATTTATCCTTTTGCAGCTCTGTAGGTCCGCATCCCACGCAGATCTCACTGAGCCAAGGTCAAGATGTGGGGTCCTTTCTGAAGACTCTCAGGGAAAATCAGTTCCTTTGGCTTTCCCATTTTCTTGAGGCTGCCTGATTTCCTTGGCCCAAGCACCCTTTCCTCCATTGTCAAAACCAGCAACTTCAGACCATCTGACCAAGAACTTCTTATGCTGCTGTGACTCCAACTTTCTCTTCAGTGTTCCCCTTCCACTATTAATGACCCTAATAATTTCACTGGGCCTAGCCTAATCATGGCAGGTAATGTCTCTCTTCTAACTTCAGCTGATAAACCTTAATTTCTTCTGTAAACCTAATATCCTTTTGTTGTGGAACATCACACCTTGACAGGTTCTCAGGATTAGGATGTAGACATCTTTGGAAGGACATTATCTGCCTACCACACTCTTTAATGATAATCAAGAATGGTTTGACTTAATGAACTATGGCATAATCTTATAATGAACTTCTTGGCAACCATTGAAAACAAAAAAGTTTATGGCATAGAAAGATTTATGTGGTAAAGTGCAGTGTAATGTGAACTCTGTCATCTCCCACTACTGGATTTCTTCCGGATGATGAGGTCAGTAAGAAGAACAATATTTGTTTTATTTATACGAATTAGGAAAACTACCAGGTGATAAGAGCAGAAAAGTCAGGGTCCAGAATGTCACCAACCTGGCACTGTTGACCTAAATCCTTGCCCATAGGCCCTCAACCTTCCTCCTCTTTACAGACTCTTCCCACATTATTCTAACTCCCTCTCTCTATAGTCTCAAGAACTTCAAGTCTGTTTATTCTTTCCTCTGTTGTCCTATCCACCCCCAAAAAGCTTCTGACCAAAATACACTTTTCTTAATAACCAATGTTTTCTTAATGATAAAACTCATGATATTTTCATTCTATTCATTTAACCTTTTCTATTTTGAAGACAAAACACAAAGCTAAAATAATATATTCTGTAATACATATGACCACCTGCAGAACCACCTAAAAGGTACACTTGACAAAATATTAATCAATTTTTTAATATCTCCCTATTATAATAAAATTTTCCCCTCTGATTAAAATTATCTATACATCTCTCCTGTTACTTCTGTTCCCGTGCTTTAGATCCCAGTAGAAACCAATATTTCCCTACATTCCTTATTCTTGACCAACCTTAAAGTAAAAAAACAAGGTTTACATCATAGCATTTTGAGCATGACTCCACCAGGCAGGTGTGCTCGGGTGTGTAAGGCTAAGACCTTATGCGTACATAGGTATGAACACGTTCAGAAGAGCCCAGCAAGATATACACCACATCATGATCCGTCCTTACCTCTAGGTGGGGAATATAAATAAAGATCAACTTTTTATACCTTTCCTTCATTCTCAAAACAAATATCTATATAAAAAGAGAAAAAGTGATTTCAATTTGTGGATAAATTTTTGTTTTAAGATGGCTCAAGGTACTTGGTACTCTACCCAGTTCTGTGCCTGACTCCCATCTCATGGCACTAACAGCCCCACACTCTGCTATCCCTCGGTCTCGGGTCACCCCGGACTCTGTCCTCAGATGTGTGATCAGCACGGACCCTGATTAAATAAATAATAAACAAACGTCAAAAGCTAATAAAATTACCATCAACAGATCCACAGGATTCTAGCAACACCAAAACTCAATAAAGGGAAGAGTCTGTTTTTGCCTCATTCACTTTCTGAGGAAAATTCTTTGTACCTCATTGATTTTTCTCTCTTCATTGAATCATGTTTGCCTGCTCATTTAGTTTGAAGTTGTAGGGCCTAGGACTGTACATCATTTATGTTCCATACCCGTTCTCCCCCTTCAGTTTCTTAACCCTTTATTTTAGAATAACCGTAACTGCCACCTTACACCGGAAGCTGAGATGGGGGCCACCACTACTTCACGGACCTTTATATGCAGAGCCTGCAAAATAATTTTGAAAACAGAATGTGAGGGTGTATGTGCTTTTTGTGCTGCCCTCTCCCTTTCTTCCTAATCTACAGCAGTCCCCCAAATTCCTTAATTTCTTAGTTAAAAATTAGGTGCATGGACTTTTGCATTTTAAGGAGTTTATGGAGACGTTGGAGTGGCAAACACACTTGGGCGATAAAACCAGCCCAGTTTTACAGACTATAAAAAGGTGGCATTTACTGTCTCTGACATATAGTTATAAGAATCTTCTTAGCAAACTGGCCTTCATTTTCTGTAATCCTGGAGATCAGACTGAGCTCAATAAATTTCAAACCCATCTAATATGTTAGCATTTGTCCTAGTTATTTCTACTTAAAAAATAGAATTGATTCACCCTCCTTTTTTAACATGTTTCATTTTTTCAGAGTAGTGCATCTTATAGGTGTCGGATTCATTCATTCCACAAAAATAATACCATGTGCCTCCCATAGGTCAACAATCTTCTACATGTTGAAAATTTAAAAAAAAAAAAAAAGCCAATAAGCAAGAGTCCCTGCCCCAAGAGAGTTTACATTTGAAAGGGCAGAGATATAGAATAAAAATATATTCTTGTAAATATACAGCTTATATCTAGAGAAATAAAATGGCAAAAATAAAGCAACAGGAAATGCCAAACTTTGGGGTAAGGTAAGTACAGATGGTACTCCTTTGGATGGCCACAGATGGGTTTTTAAAGGAGTGGGATGATTTTCCTAGTTGTGTTGATCCCTAAATATAAACACATTAAGAGTTCACCATTAAAAACTCTAAACAAAAATATATGTCTAAACTCCCATGTCCTCTAAATTGCTACGTATTGTCTGTGCTTCTTTTTTCTTCAAAGCTAGGTTTTATAAAGACAAGTACACAGGCAATCTGTCTGTGCACCTTTCCTCATTTCCCACTTGGCCTCAGAACCTCTGTGATGTGACTACCCCACCTCACCAAGGAAGCTGCTCTACCAAGATCATCAGTGACTTCCCAGTGGCCCAACTGCCTGAACTTCCCTTAACCTCTCTGTGTCATTTGTCGCCAGCGGTCCCTTCCTCAGTGAAATTCTCTCAATCCCCACACATGTTCTCCTACTTCTCCTCCCTTCTTGCTGAGCTTTTTTCTTAGACTTCTTGGCAAGTTTTTCGCCCTTCATCCACTTGTCCCTTACCTTGGTTTTCTAGAAAAGGGAGCTGAGGAGAGATTTCAAATGCGATGACTCTATTAGATAATGCAAGCCCGGTCAAGGAGAGAGATGGAGAAAGGAAAGCATATGAGCAATGAAGATAAAGAGCTGTTTGCTCAGTAGATGCGTTGCCTTGGGAAACTGGACTCTGTGAAGGCTGACAGAAGAAATCATCCTCCGAGTAGTTCACAGGAGAAAGGAAGGAAGAGGACTTAGCGGCTTAGGCTCCTCATACCTTCTTTTCATCTTGGTTGGAATCCCATGGATATTGACTTTCTGGAACTGGCTGGTGACATCATACAACTCTTCAAAGTGCCACAGTGGTCCTTCATCATCTCACCTATCTTTGATGCCGCGATCACAATGTCCTTTCTCCCGGAGAAGTGGGGCATTACTATAAAACCCTTCAATGGCTCTCAATTTGCCATCATCGGTATTACCTCATGTATGGTTCTGCTCAAGTCTTTGGTAGCACGTACGTTCTGCTCCAGCCAGCTTTTCTGAGCGAAGATTCATCATGCGAACTCAAAGTTCTGACTCTAAGGTTCGGCAAATCTAGCACACCACTTGTTGATGTCGGCTTTTGAACTAAAAATGATTTTTAGAATTTTAATTGTTGGGGGAGAAAGTCTACGCCACAGAGACCTGAATGGCCTGTGAAGCCTGAAGTCATTAATATCCGGCTTCTTACAGAGAAGTGTACCAAGCTCTGGTCCACATACCTTCTTTCTGGGTTACAGGGACAGTTGACACCCAGCCTCCCCAAAGACAGTAAGACAAGCCCTGCAAGGACTGGTATTGCTGGGCCTTCTCAGGCTCACGCTCCGTCAACCCTGTACCCTACGCTCTCACCTTGAATTCGCCCTGTCTTTCTCATTCCATGTCTTTGAAAATAGTTTCCACCCTGTCTGAATGGAATTCGCATTCCCCAGCCCCACTTTATCTGCCTGAAAAACCGGTATTCACAATTTAAGATCATGTGTCACTTTCTCCATGATCTAACTCTAGCGCCCCCACACCACTCCCGAAGCAGAGTCTCTTTAATTCTACCAATAACTGTTTCTCCTACTCAAATGTGAATGTTTGAGTCCGACTCATACTAATGATAGCTAACACTTAGCATGTGACAGTTGGTTCAGTATGATTTACATAAATTAAGTAATTTCATAATCACAACAATCCATGAGATAAGTACTTCTATGATGCCCTATTTACAGGTGAAAAGAACAAAAACTAAAACAAAATAAAAAAATAAAAAAAAAATTCAAGTACATAAAAGTTAAGTAACTTGCCCAATGTCATAGGAGTTAAGACAAGCCACTCCAGCTCCAAAGTTGACACTCAGCCACTAGGCTGTTCTCCTACTCAGTAGCTCAAAAGTAAACTAACAAGGACATTCTGAGTGAAGCTGAATTGAAAAATATCTCTGTAGTGGATTCTGAAACGGGATTTCTACTTTCCTAAATGAAATGACATCAGCCATAGGTAGAGAGGCTTGCAGTAAGACACTCTAACAGGCTTACCGGGCTCACCCTCAGGCAAGGGAGGAGTAAAAAAATGCAGGCAAATTAGGAGAAACTAAACTATGAAGCTGGAAGTTCCTATTTTAAGGCCAAGATAAATATAAAATGATCAAGAGGAGTCTTGATATAAATATATATTTATATTTATATATAAAAATGTATATAAATTATATATAAGTGTATTTATATAAATGTATATATATATATAAATATATCAAAATATATTTATATTCATATAAATATAAAATGATCAAGAGGAGTCTGGCAAAATTTATTTATGGTTTAACTCATAAATAAAACTTGAGAATATTGCAATAACTGTTTCTCATAATTGGACAGGATCCAAGTCCATGGTTGAGTGTCCTCTATAATATTCCCAGCATTTCTGTTGAATCCCTCCAATCACTGACAGTTCACAATCCCTGGGGCATTCTGTTGCAGTTTCCAATGGTTCAAATTATTAGAGAGTTCTTTATATTTTGATGGTATCTGTTCCTTTTTTACTTTTACTCATTTGCCCTGCTTCTGCTCCACAGAGACAAAGATAAGACATCTGATTAACTCTCCCATGAAAGAGAGATTGTAGGCAGTCCTCAACTTGTTCTGGCCTCGACTAAATGTCTCTAGTCTCTGCATTTGTCTAGTCTCTAGACCGTGGTTCCATGTGTCTCGCCTGTGCAGTCATTTTCCTCTGGACCCACTCTCCTCTGCCAATGTCTCTTCTACCCCTGATAACCCAAACCAGACGCAATATTATAGTTTCAAGATCTGGTCAGTGCTGAGACTTAAACTATTACTTCTGCACCAAAGAAGATAGTGCTTGGTTGTTATCACCATCTTAGGTGTCTGGGTGGCTCAGTTGGTTGGGTGACTGCCTTCAGCTCAGATCATGATTCTGAAGTCCCCGGATCAAGTTCTGTATTGGGCTGCCTGCTTGGCAGGAAGTCTGCTTCTCCCTCTGACCCTCCCTCTTCTCGTGATCTCTCTCTCTCTCTCTCTCATTCTCTCTCTCAAATAAATAAAATCCTTAAAAAAAAAAAAAAACACCTCACCATCTTATTTTTCAGGAGTTGGCCATATGATACTATTACTTCATATTAAGCTTCTGAGTAATAGAAACCTGAGGTTTGTTTTGTTTTGTTTATCTTTTTTGTCTGCCTGTTTGTTAGTCGTGCTATGTCTTACTGTGGCTTACCCAATCTCTACATGGCCAATAGTCTGGGATCTTATTCAAAGAGCACATATAAAAAGGTATAGATGTGTGCCCAGAGAATTTCATTTTCCTAAAGTATCCCAATATTTCAACCTATTGAAGAGCACTTAAATGTCTGGCTCTGATATATGGGTCATTCTTCCATCTTCATTTCTCCGTGTGTCTGTGAGCGTACAGTGAAATGCTAATACGGCATTCATCTGCTCACCCACGTGAATGACCGGGGATGATGTCTTTAACCAAGGCTACACACCTCTCAGAGCCTAAAACTTAAGACAGTGCATTATTTTTAATAAAGATTCCCAAAGTAGCTCAGACGTCTCACTTTTCAGACTGGCCCACTCCTAATTAGTGTAAATTATTGAGACTCTTCAGAAATTATATCAATGCAATTTGTCAGCAATCTGCAAAGCGATTTGCTGTTGCATCTGGCACTGACAGTTGGCGGCAAGTGTACTTTACTTTTAAATGATCTGGTGACAGTTGATAACTGTCATTCAGTCAGCTCCAGAGTGCACCTCCTGTCTTAAAGTGAGGCATTTTCAAATAGGAGGCAATGGAATCAGCCAAGAGACTCTTGGATATATCCACGGGATACCATAACAAATTATTTATCCTGGTTGTTACTCTTGATATCACTGAGTACATATTAATCCGAAGTATCCTTCACTAAAATATGTTACATATTTTTAAACTTCAGCTTTCTGTTACTAATATGATCCTTGTGTTTGCTGCTGTCACTTTTTGCTTCCTCCCAAATAGGCTCCTGCTCATTTTTCACCCCATGTAGATAATATTAAACCTACTTTCACAGAGGTAGTAGAGAAAAAGGGACAATTGGAAAGGGGTCGGCAGAGAGAAACATGGTCAGGATTTATAAAAATATTATTGGAAAATTGATAGATCAGTTATTGCTATTTGTGTTTAGAACCAATAAATTCTTTTAAAACAACATTTATGGTATATGAGAGGATTTCAGGAAGGCACTGAGGACAATACATGAGTAAATAAGACTTAATACCTGCACTCAAGAGGTTTCCAATCTATTGAAAGAAAGGAGGGATAAGCACTTATTAAGTTAATGACAAATGAAGGAAAATACATAACATGTAACAATATAAGATGGTTGGCACAAAATTAATAGTCAGAGGAGATTCATAGAAGGTTAATGTTATGAATTGAGAGGCTTGAAGTTGATCAACATTGACAAGATGCAGATGCGAACATTTTTTTTTTTTTTTTTTTTTTTTTTCTTGGTTACTGAATGGTCTTTTTTTTTTTTTTTTTTAATTTTTTATTTTTTATAAACATATATTTTTTATATACATATATTTTTATCCCCAGGTCTGTGAATCACCAGGTTTACACACTTCACAGCACTCACCAAATCACATACCCTCCCCAATGTCCATAATCCCACCCTCTTCTCCCCAACCCCCTCCCCCCGGCAACCCTCAGTTTGTTTTGTGAGATTAAGAGTCACTTATGGTTTGTCTCCCTCCCAATCCCATCTTGTTTCATTTATTCTTCTACCCACTTAAGCCTCCATGTTGCATCACCACTTCCTCATATCAGGGAGATCATATGATAGTTGTCTTTCTCTGCTTGACTTATTTCGCTAAGCATGATACGCTCTAGTTCCATCCATGTTGTTGCAAATGGCAAGATTTCATTTTTATGAGGACGAACAATTTGGGCAAGGTTTGGAAGGGATAGCTTAACTTCATAAGAAGATAAACTATATAAGTGAGGAATAATAGAAACTAATAATTTATGTTATCTAACATTCTTCCTTCCATCAATACATTATTGATTCAAATTGAACATTCAGGGTGCCTGGGTGGCTTAGTGGGTTAAGCCTCTGCCTTTGGCTCAGGTCATGATCCCAGGGTCCTTCAGGCTCTCTGCTCAGCAGGGAGCCTGCTTCCTCCTCTCTCTGCCTGCCTCTCTGCCTACTTGTGATCTCTGTCTGTCAAATAAATAAATAAAATCTTAAAAAAAAAATTGAACATTCACTCAGCTGCAGTGACAAGAGGCCTAGTAAAAGAAATATTCTAACAGATGAAAACCCAATAGAAGAAAAGGCATGCAAATAGGATTAAAGATGAGAAAATAATTAAATAAAAACTGGTGCGTTTTTACGGAACCTATAATACCAATGGTGGAACAAATGGCACGGTTAACTCACTTGGGTTTGAATTATATTCTATATACACATACAAACATATATATATGTACATACATACATTTATACTTGAAATGTTTATATTTGAATTATTCCCAAGTTTGGATTATGTGATATGTCATTTTAAATTCCTTGAAATTAGTTTCTTGTAATGTGATTGTTGCTTCATTATCTTTTTCTTAAGAATGAAAAATTTATCCTCACTTTTTTCTTTTTTTCTGTTTTTTTTTTCTTTTTTGCATTGAGTTCCTATAAATCCTTTGTTTCACAGAAAATATATTATGGGCTGGGGCCCTTTATGTTCTGTGTTTCAAGAATACTAATTGTTATTCAAGGGTCTCTTTAGCATTCTGTATAATGAAGAATAGTATTACTCTTTAATCATTGCTTGATGGATTACAATCAGCATGTCTAGACAAAGTGAGTTCATGTTTTTCTCCCAAGAAAATTAACAAGCAACAATTATGCAGCTTGTCCACTTTTTTTTGCAAAGGAAGCTTCAAGAGCTTCAGTAACTCAAGCTCTTGGAAGATGACAAATTAATCGATAATAATCTGGCTTTAAATGGCTACAAGGTATCCTCTGCATGTACACAGTTACTACTACCAATGAAGCTGCTACCTTAGATTTCCTTCAGTCGTAATATGTTTCTACTGATAGAAGAATATTTGGTGTTAAAGGGCATGGAGAATAACTTATTTATGTCACATGAACTGTTCTTTTAATATACTGTTGTTTTGGTCCTATCACTTACCTTCAGTAATTTATTTTTTTTTAATTTTTTATTTTTTATAAACATATATTTTTATCCCCAGGGGTACAGGTCTGTGAATCACCAGCCTTCAGTAATTTATTTTAAGGCAAACCAATGAGATCATTGAAAAAAGATAAATGAATTTTATCTATACTAACAAAATTGGATTGTATCTAAAAGGTAAATCAATTATTCCTTCTCTTTTCTTCCATTTGATTATTAAGATGGATGTCTTCATGCTAAACAGGATAGGTGGTAATTATTTTTCTTCCCTTTATCCAAAGTTCTCCACAACTGCATAATCTAAGAGTAGACACAACCATATAAGCAAAAAAATTCACAACCCAATACAGAAACTGTAACAACGTGTCGATATAACAAACATCTCCTGCTTGGAGATCTTAGGAGAGATTTCATAAAGAAGACCACATTTCAAAGTAATCTTTGAAGAATGAGTAATTGTTGACCACTGAAGAAGGGAGAGAAGGATATACCCAGAGATGTAAATGGGAATACAAATAAGGGATGACCACTTGGCATACTCAGAAAGGGACAAGTACCCTGGTGGACTGTATGTCCTGATATCTAAGGCAGGTTGGGCTCCTGTAACAAAGGACCATAGACTGGGGGAATTATAAACAGCAGAAGTTCTTTCTTCGTAACTCTGAAGGCTGGAAGTCCAAGTTTGGGATGCCAGCGTGGTTGGGTTCTGGTTTCAATGCCTTCTGGATTGCAAATGTCTGCTTTCTTGTTGAATTCTTACATATTGGAGAGCAGAGAGGGAAAGCAAGCTCTTCTGCATCTCTTATAAGAGCCCTAACCCCATTTACAGGAGCTCCACCCTCACGACCTCATCAAATCCAAATTACCTCCCAAAGGCCCTACCTCTTGATAGCATCACATTGGAGAAGAGGGTTCCACATATGATTTGAATTAGGGGGGAATACAAATACTCCCCTGTGTTGCAGTATGTACCTACACCAAATCATTATGTCGTATACCTTCGATGTATACAATGTTATATGTCGATTATATCTCAATAACACTAGAAGAAACCAAAATTCACCTGCTAACTTGCCTAGAATTTATGCTACAAATGGAGGGAAAACAATGAAGATTTTTAGAAAACAGGTGACATGGAGAGGTGTATGCAAGGAAATAAATCAGCTGAAAAGTGGATGGAATAGATAATAGCCTTTGGATGCTTTTAGATATTCCTTTAAAAGATATTGTGAAATTTTTGCTCCAGACCTACAATCTTGATTTTCTTGTACAGTCTCTTTGCCTTGGTTCACCTGATCCACAAAAGAGATAGGTTTGGAAACAAACTGAAAGATCATTTGGCTCAATGCTCTCGCCTTCCAGATAAAGAAACTGAACAATAAGGCACCCCGAACTCGTGTCTTGCAACAAGCTCCATTTATCCATCCATGCATCTGCGGGTTGTGCTTTGACTGGTGAGCTCGGTTGGGTTCACTCATGGTTCCCGGGTCAGTTGCCAGAATGATGGGAGTGGACTCATTTAAGATCACTCACCTGGCACAATGGCTTATCTTGGATCCTCACGGCCTCCCCAGCAGGTCAGCCTGGGTATGTGGCTGGGCTCCAAGAGAAAAAGAGGACGTGTGCAAGGCCTCCTGAGGCCCACACCAGGCCAGCTCAGTGTGGCGTCTCCCATTCTGTTGGTCCAAATAAGTGACAAAACCTGCTCAGATTCCAGGAGTGGAGAAAAAATTCCACCTCTCCACTCTGGATAGAAGAAGATGCAAAAAACTATGGCTTTTTTTTTTTTTTAACTCTACGTGCCAAACAGAAATTTTATGACTCACAGTGCTATTTTTACTCCCAAGCAACTTCTGCATCAGTCTAGCCATTAAGAACACCAGAAATTAACTTTATCTGTCTGAATTGATTTATATCCCTTCATTATTTCTGACCCTCACCTGGTAACCCATATCTGTTTTTAATCTCACAATTTTTATTTTTTTTATTTTGTTTGTTTGTATTTATTTATTTAAATTAACATATACTGTATTATTAGCCCTAGGGATACAGGTCTGTGAATCGCCAGGTTTACACACTTCATAGCACTCACCATAGCACATACACTCCCCAATGTCCATAATCCCACCAGCCTCTCCCCAACCCCTCCCCACCGGCAATCTTCAGTTTGTTTTGTATCTTGCAATTTTTAAAAATACTATACATAAATGAGTAAGAATTAGTTTTCATGATCATTACGCACTGTTACTTGTCCTTGGACACCTACCGTGGAAGGTTTTCAGAAGAAGTGCAACGTTACTAACCAGTTTCTAGGTTTCACCCAAGCCTGGTCAGTTAACCTGTGTTCACCGGAAATCTTATCTCAACCCAGGAGAACAATCTTTGGATCTTTCTACAGCCACCCAAACACAGCCTTCCTGTTTCCAAGGGTGCTCATTTGCAACTATGAGGAAGGGCATAAAAATATGAATGCAAATGTATTCTTCTCTTTTTAAAAAACAGCTTTGGATCACTTTAGTATATTTTTGGAAAACTTTGTTCACTTCATCTTTTTGGCATTTCATTATACTTTACGATCACAAAGTCAACTCTCCTGCAACAAAGCGAAACATGGCCCTTTGAAATAAATGTTGTCATTAACAAGCCATGCCAGGCCTGGTGACAGATTTGCAGCTGTAATGAATAACGTTTCCCGCAAAGTTCTTCTGTCTGACAGAAGAGCTGTGACATTACTGCAGGCAACAGTGTTGAAAACTAAAAGATTGATTGATGCAAGTGGATAATTGAAACCTCAGTACTGTCACATGCGTGTCAGCCTAACAACCCAACTACTACTCTAAGATAATATTTATCATGATACAGCCTCTCTGTGAATAAAAAAAAACCACATGTTGAAAAACGTAGACTATATCCCATTAAATATGATTTAGAGGATGCCATTGTAGATGAGTCCATCAGCAACAATAAATTACACAGTGCTCAAACCTACTCAAAAAGTCACATTATAGTTGAAAATTAGTTCCTGCAATAAAATCCAGGCAAAGGAGGCATCTTACTCTCTTTTAATAGCAAAGTACAGAATATGTTTTTCTAGTTCATGTGATCGATCTAGATCACATGATCCAGTTCATGTGGTCAACCTTGCCGTGATCCAGCACTTACGGGGCTGAATTTGAAAAAATAAACAGGGCAGAACCTCGCTAAAACTTTGTTTTCAAGCCATATTTTTCCATGTCTGTTCCTTTGTACCAGATTTTCTTCTAAATACTTAGAGTTCTATATTTATATGGAAAACATATGTTCTAAAGGGGGAAATTATGTGGACAAATGTAAAACATATATTTTTGCCTGTGTAACTACTTCATAGTCAATAGTTTAGAGAAAGAAATGGAATTACTATGGACAGCGAAGATAGTAACATAAGAATTACTTATGCATATGGAAAAAGCAGGAACCTGGAGGCCTCAGCTTTTCCAGCAAACCTGGAATCTCTGGAAATTGTTGCCACTCTTCTGGATTTGTTTCCATATATACACACATATATGTATATATAGGATTACACTAGTCATTAGGGAGACCAACCTGAGCCAGTTTACCTGGGATGGTGCCTAGATTTAAAACTGGAAGTGTGGAGTGCCCTGTGGCTCAGATCATGATCCCAGGGACCTGGGATCAAGCCCCAAATCGAATCAGACTCTCTACTCAGCAGGAAACCTGCTCCTTCTTTCTCCCTCTCCCACTCCCCCTGATTGTGCTTGCTCGCTTTTTCTCTCTGTCAAATAAATAAATAAAACCTTTAAATCAATCAATTAATTAATTAATTAGTTAATTAAATAGGTACTGAAAAGCCTGCTTGCAGGGCAAACCCTCAGTCCCAGGCATAGATGACTAACCGTGTACTAGAACTGTACATGTAACTAGTAATCAGGAACACCTTGTGCTATCATAGATTCTTTTAAAATGATGAAAAGTGTGGGTCTTTTCTTCAGAAAAATGTACATACATATTCACAAAAGGTTCCATTAAATTTCAGAAGATCATTGACCCATTTACAAATTCCAAGTTAGTAACCAATCTACTGGGTCATTATTCCCGCTCTTTCCAGCTGACATCATATCTATAATTAGCGAGAGGATCTTCTGTGCTTATGGTCAATTTGGCATCTGCATGGCACTGAACAAATAAGAAAGGGCAGAATGAGCTCTGTCACCCCAGGGCTTTATAATTCCAAGAACACACAGAACAAGAAAAGTGACATTTTTTTCCCCAGTGAGTATAATGGGGGAAAAAATGGACAAAACAGAATAAAAAAGGCTTTCAAAATATTTTTAATCAAATTTGCCTTGTAGGTTCTGTGGTGCTGTTAATGTCAGACATCTTCCAACCTTTTCACTGGATTTCTCATTTCCTGTACCACTGTCCATCAAAACCTGCGTGCCCTAAAACCTCTTCGCTTTCCTTTTGTTTAATGATGGCTTTTTTACAGCTTTTGTTTTACTTTCATTTTTCTCTAAAATGATGTTGCATGTCTATATGTGCTTTCCTTTTTTCCTAAACACTTCATTTTGGTTTGGTAGCATAACCTGGGTCACATTTTTATCTTCTCGTTTACATCACTTGCCTTTTGACCTAACACAGCCAGAACGTTATAGTATATTCAGAATCCTGGAAGGGTCTCACCTTGGCACTGATATTTGAAAGTTCGCAGTAAGCACATAAATCTGCAAAGTCTTATGAGAAGCCTGGTATTCAAGTTTTATTTAGATTCTTTCTTACCCATCACAACATGGATTTAGATTCTTTCTTACCCATCACAACCCTGGTCAGTCATAGCCTCTGTTTCGACGTGTGCTCACCCACCTCCACGCCTCTGCCTCTGATATTCTCATATGTCCATTCTTTAAATACCACATGGCCTTTAAGTTTAAACTCCTCCGTGGTTCATTCACTCAATAAATATTTACTGAGCACCTGCTATGTGCCAGTTACTGCTTAGTGTAAATCAAAAAAAAAAAAAAAAAAAGAAGAAGAAGAAGAAGAAGAAGAAGAAGAAGAAGAAGAAGAAAAATAGAAGAAATTTCTATCTTCATGGCGTTTTTCATTCTAGCATGAGAAATACTTAATGAACAGTGAACATGATAAACAAGTAAACTATATAACACTTTGAGAATGTGTAAGTCCTTTGTAAAAAGGAAAAGTGCAGAATAAGAGAGATTGGTAATGTTGGGGAAGGCAGGGTAGCAATTTTAACTTTAAGTTGAAGAAATAATTAAATGAGTAAGTAGCAGAGGCCTCCATAAAGAGTCAACCTTTGGGCGCCTGGGTGGCTCAGTGGGTTAAAGCCTCTGCTTTCGGCTCAGGTCATGATCCCAGGGTCCTGGGATCCAGCCCCGCATCAGGCTCCCTTCTGAGCAGAGAGCCTGCTTCCCTTCCTCTCTCTCTGCCCGCCTCTGCCTATTTGTGATCTCTGTCAAATAAATAAATAAATAAACAAAATCTTAAAAAAAAAAAAGAAAAGTCAACCTTTGAACAAGACCAGGGACGTGAGGTCGTGGGCATACCTATTTATAGATTTGTGTACAGAAAGTGTAGTTCTGGGCTATGGGGCATATCTGTTGCTTTTCCATTTGAGCATTACTTCTCATATTGCCAACATCACATTGCTTTCACCTTTGAGAACAGAGTCCCCTCCTGTTATAAAATGTGTCCAGATGTCTCAGCAAAGTACTCTGCCCTCTCCAGGACAAGAAGGACCCTTACTGCCAGCTGGGACCATCAGACATGGAAGAGCTTGAGTACCTGTAGCTTAAACAGGATGTCACGCAGCCAGAGAACAGATGAATTTGATGCATTTTAATGGAAAAACCCTGAAAAAATTATTCATCAATTTCTCCTCCTAAGACTCTTGGAGCTACCCGGTTCTTGATTTTTCTCTGGCCTGTTTTTTGTTTGTTTGTTTGTTTTTTTAATTTTTTTTTCAGTAATGTAAGCTATTGTTTATCTTAGTAGTTAATTCCTTTTTTTCAAAAACGAGAGTTATTTGTTATTGTTGTTTTTGCTTGCTGCTAATGAACTCTGACTCACTTCCTTGCTTATCTAAGCTGTGTGTAAAAGAGAATGTATTTTATACAATTACTCCAGATTCATTTTAAATGAAGAGTGCCCAGCCTTGGGTGTACTGTGGCCAATTTACATACTGGGAACTACCTACCTACGTGGGGAGCATCTTCTCAGGCATTTTGTCAGTTTCATATTGGGCAGAATAATTTATGCCCTTTGGAAAGATCTGTCTTTTTTTTTTTTCTTTCTTTCTTTCTTTTTTGAGAGAGAGAGCATGAGAGAAGAGAGGTCAGAGAGAGAAACGGACTCCTGCTGAGCAGGGCTTCTGACGTGAGACTTGAATCTGGAACTCCAGGATCATGACCTGAGCCGATGACACACGCTTACCCAACTGAGCCCAAGAGTTGTCCATTTCTAGGGGGTATTCATTCTTCTTTGGAAACTCTTCAAAAATGGAGAGTTATTGAGTCTCAAATTCCAGGTGCTGTCAGACCTCCCTCCGTCCTTTAGGTGACTATCCACTGCTAACCAGATCCATTGCATGAGTGGCAGCTCATCCAGGCATGAGGGTTACAGTCAGAAGGAAGCGACGGATGCCTCCTATCACCAGTGACATCTCTGCCCTCACCCACCACCTCACCACAAGTTACCTAATCTATAAATGGTAAACTATTACCTTAACAGCTTCAGTTCTGTGGGACCATTCCACTAATAAGAATCTTAACTACCTCACCACTAAATAAAAGCCACTTCCATGGTCCACTAGCTTATATATCTACCATGAATGTCACTCGAGTTAAGGTGCCTTTGTGGGTTCAGTGTTGCTGCAGTGTGTTGGTACAGTGTGCTACGTGTCCAATGGTATTGTGTAACTTGAATGTTTCTCTTCATTTCAACCATACAACTGTGAACACTATCCATCTGGCCTCCCCTGTTGGCCGATGAGTGTCTTTGGCTCCAACTGAAGTATCAATAAACAAGGAGGGAAATTGGTAACATTATTCCAGTAACACTATATGCAGGACAGAGGAAGCCCTCACATTTGTCCATTCCTGATAGCATCATGACTTCTTCAGTCTAGAAAATACTACAGTTAGATTTTTAAAAGACTTAAGTGCCAAAAAGATTCTGGGAGTGAGTGCCCATTTGTAAGTCAAAATAAAAATGACAGGCACATATGGAGAGTGCTATGAATTGTGTAAGACTGGTGATACACAGACCCGTACCCCTAAAACAAATAATACATTATATGTTGATAAAAAGAAAAGTAAATAAAAATTATAGATACAAAATAAAGTTCAACTTAATCTTATTTTTCCATTACTATTATTTTAACCCTTTCTTTTTTCCTAAATTGTTTTGTTGTTTTCATTTTGCTCGTGGCACAAGTATGTACTTAGTTCATCTCTTAGATAATCATTTAACCCCTCAAAATTTAGAGGCACCTGGGTGGCTCAGTCATTAAGTGTCTGCCTTCAGCTCAGATCATGATCCTGGGATCCTGGGATAAAGCCCAGCATCAGGATCCCTGCTCAGCGAGGAGCCTGCTTCTCCCTCTCTCTCTGCCCCTCCCCCTGCTTGTGTGCTCTCTTTCTCTCTCTCTTTGTCAAATAAATAAATTTTTTTAAACCCTCAAAAATTTAACAATTCTGCCAAATCTCTCAGACACTTTGATGATTTTTGTCAAATGAAATGATTTCCTATAGCAACTTACTCTCCAATTTTCTCCTTTGTTTAGAACAGATCTGATCACCACTTTAGTGATATACATTAATTTTATAAATAACACACCAAGGTGAATATCAGACACTGGCTAGACTCCTTCCCCAAGATTCTTGTATAGCTCCACATGACGTTATCCATGTGGATGTCAATATGTGTAAAACACAGGGTCCTAGGTTTTCCAGAATGGTAGATTTCTCCAGGCCCATAAGCCAAGACCACATATCTCCACCCCAGCCATGAGCTGATCCTGGCAGTTCCTTGTCTGACAAAGGACACAAACCTTGAGTCAAAAGTGTGAGAGGTTTGGGTTTATAAGACTGATACTTGACTCTCCACTCATAGTAACATGAATCATCCAAGATGTTTGCAATTACCTAAAGTTTTTGAAGATAGAACCAGTGGCAGGTAGGGAGTGTATTATGGGTTAAACAATGTCCCCACCCCCAAGAAATATATCCTCTTCCTAATCTACGGAACCTTTGAATAGTACCTTTTATAGCTAAGCAGTGGATATTACTTAATGATTCCTCTTGAAAGGAAGAGTCTATCCTGGGTTATAAAGGGGGTCCTAAATGTCATCACATGCATCCTATGACAGAAGGTGGGAGGAGTTTTAACACAGACAGAGAAGAGCAAGAGGTAAGGTGGCCTGAGACAGAGATTGTGTGATGCATCTGGAAGCCCAGGGAAGCTAAGTTAGCCACCAGAAACTAGAAGAGAAAATGAATCAATTCTCTCCTAGAGCCTCAGTGGGAAACACTATCCTGCTGACACCTTGACTTCAGGCTGCTGGCCTCTACAACTGTGAAAGTGTACATTTCAGCTGCTTTACACCACCAAGCTCTGGACAATGTGTTACAGCAGCTCCAGGAATCAAACAGAGGGGATAAATAAGTCTTTTCTGGACTTGTGATCATACTCTGTTCCATATCCTCCAAAAGCATTAGAAAAGACATTTGACCAGTGACAGTTTCAACATTATCCCTCAAGGTAATTAAAATCTCGCATGCTTTGAAAAGGCTTGCCAACACACAATTGCCATCACATGCAGATAGCTGATGCTCCCTGATGGGGACTGGTAGGGATGACAGAGATATGCAGGAGCACCTTCTGAACTGGAAAATTGCTCTTAATGGAGTTTTGTTTATCCTTTTTTTCCTATCCTAATGGAAATACCTTAATTAAAACACTGAACATCACTGTCTTTCTAGCCAGCAACCAAACATACCCTCAACGTGGAGTATCATGTACTGTTCAGAATTAATTTTTTTCAGTCTTTAGAAATACATAACCATCCCAATTATGCCACATTACTTCCAACCACCACAATCAGCAGTGCCCAAGCTATAATGCATTAACAAAAGGCCACTCATTCTGATGCATTAAGTCATTGATTTCTCTGAGATTCCTTCCCATTAGGTCACAGGTACTCCATCTCTATACAGCGCTTCTCCCGTTTCAAGCAGCCCAGATTCTATTCAAGAAATAAAAATATCAGCTCCAGCACCCCATGCTCCTTCCTTCTCTAGCTGTCATTCTTTCCTCAAGTGTCAAGGAATCTCAAAAGTCAAAATTGTTGATATACCATATGCTAGTTCTCCCTGACCCTATCACAAGCTGTATGCTGGAATACATTAGGAAATTCTTTCTGGTCTTCTGGCTTCTATTTGACTGTATGCATTAAAACACAAGGCAATACATGTAGTTTAATCAGATACAACTCAACTATAGTTGCCAATATAAACAATACAACATGTGACATACATTGGAATTTTTCCTGATCAGTACACATCTCCTCAAATGTGCAGGACCTATGCAAAGACCTATACTGGTTCCCCCCATTTGTCTAAACTGCAGAAGTCAAGTTGAAGTGGATTGGTAGGGTGTCAAGATAGTAGATGCTAGTTAGTTAGAACTCTCTTGAAGAGTTGATCCAGAGTCTGGTGTAATGTGACTAGAAGGTTCTGAAAACCTTGATAAAGAAGGCTTCTAGGAGACAAAAAGCTTTAACATCAAATGAAAGGAGAGAGCTAGATATTAGAGGTCTATAGATCCATCTCTATAGAAAATAAAAATCAAGCTAAGAAAGAAAACAGAAAAACATATCAAAATGACATAATTAAGGAAAGCTAGAAACCAACTTTTATGTTATCGAGTTCCACAAATTTAGAATGGTGATTTTCAAACTTCAATGTTCATATAAATCATTAGGGGACTTTGTTAAAATGCAGGTTTTAATTCAGTATATCTGAGGTTGGGCCTGAGAGTCTGCATTTACAACAAGCCCTCAGAGGATAGTGATCTAAGAACCACACCATGAGAAGAAAAGCTTTCTAGCATATGTGAAGGTTTGAAATAGTGTACTACCTTTTTCCAGTTAATTATGACAGCACATTTGCTGCTGTTGGGTCTTGATTAGTTCAGTGCACTCAACTACATGCTTCTCTACAAGCTTTGAAGAGCAGTATTGAAAGCTGATGCCCTGGGCCATCTGCCAGGGCAGATTCCCAATTATGTTTTATATTCTTTCCATTAGAAGTTGTTATGTTACAAGATATCCCTGATCAAGCTCTCTGGTTGATCAAATCACAGTGACTTGTGCCTGAAGGTGGATGGCCAAGAAGGTGCCTGAGGAATTCACACTGGTCACAAGCCATAACATGAGTTAATAGCATATAAGAGAGAGGGAATCTTGCTTCTCTTCTAGAAAGCAGCCATTACAGAATCTTGATCATTGAACCTGTTGTTCTTTGCTGAACTATCCCCACCAAAGTATTGGCTAGAAGTTTTATCTTGCAGGAACATATGGAGAAAGAACTAGAGTTCATTTTGACTCAGAAAATAGAAAATACTTGTAAGAGTTTATAAAATTCTATTCTATTAAGCGTAATTTCTCCAAATTTTCTATATTTATGTGGAAAGAGCCCAAGAAGTTTTAACGAAGAACCATACTGAACAGAAATTTCTTAGTTGTGTTTCAAAATTCAAGAGTTTCTGATTTTTAAGTCAAATCATTACTGGAGGGGCACTTGAGTGGCTCAGTAGGTTAAGCGTCTGCCTTTGATTTAGGTTATGATCTTGGGGTCCTAGGATTGAGCTCCACATGGGTGGTGGCGGGGGGGTCCCTGCTTAGTGGGGAGTCTGCTTTTCCCTCTCCCTCAGCCCCTTTCCCTGCTCTCTCTCTCTCGCTCTCCCTTTCAAAATAAATAAATAAAAGTCTTTTTAAAAAATTTTTAAGAAAAAAATTGAAACTGAAAAAAATAATTACTGCAATGGTGACAGTTTTATGCCACTGATAGTGGTCTGGTGACATCTCAGGTGAATTTTTTCTGTCGGTCATGCCTAATCTGAGTATTAGCAAAGGAAGACACTGAAGGAAGGAGAGGGCTCAGACTTACCACCAGTCCTTCCCACTGGGCCAGAAAAGAGACCAAGGTGTGGGAGAGTAGATGATAGAAACCTCTAAAAGCTTGTTTTCAGAGTTAACAGTATGATAGCTCTCAAGTTTCCCATATAAGAAAGTAAGATTATTATTCTTTATCACGTTCTCTTTGAATCACTTTGTACTATAAATTATGGCATTTTAATATCCTGCAACTTTGAAGTGAGACATCTAAGAGGATAAAACTGAGGCTCAAATGTTAAGTAATTCTGTGAAAAGTGAGGCCAGATTTCTCAAGTCTGGGTTCTCTTCACCTTCAGCCAGACTAACCTTCAATGGATCTGTTCACGTTTGACAAATGGAAACAATCCCCCCAAGTCAATACAGAGGCAATACGCCCTCCTCTCTCCACCCAGACTTGACTAGGACAACCCCAACATCTTGTGGATATTCATAGACCTATGCTGTCCTTCACACATTTCTACCACCAAATTCCTCTTTGGGAGCACCTGCGGCATTGGCACAACTGAGACTTGAGTCCTGAGAGTTCCCAGGTGCATACAAACCAGTTACGATGTCCCTGTGAAAGCACAAGAAAATATTCTTAGCAACTGCAAAAGCTTTAGAAGCATTTTCTGTCCAATTAGTATTGTTCAATATATTTGAAGACCATATCTCCTAAAAACTCTTAAGATCCATGAAATAAAAGAAATGCTGGCTGTTCTGTGGCTAGCATAATCAGAAGAGGAGTCAGATGTTTTTCACCCACAAATAAGGCACCGCCACATCTCATAAAACGATGCTTCCTTATTAGGTAAGGGATTATGTCCCTCCTCGGGATTGAACAAGTAGTGTCTGTTACAGGCACTGGGGTTCTGCAGTGGTTTGTGTAGGTTGTCATGGGAGTGTACAATGGGGAAAAAAGAGAAAGTTAAATGTAAATAATTTTATAGCATTAAAAATTATCTTCTTAGAGTGTCTATTCTTTTCTAGCCTTTTTTATCTATTTCCCAACACAGCATTTTCCTCCTTTTCTAAGTTCATCTTCTTTGTTTCAGAGTTAACAGCAATGTCCATTTAACATCAAATCTCCAAGAATTCATTATACGGGTCATCACTGTGTGCTTTGGAAAAGTCAACCTTCCTGAACTGAGTCAATTTCGATTCCTCAATATCTATGCAAAACAGTTGCTAAATGCTGGTAATATAGCAAATGAAACGCACTCAATCATCATTTGGAATTCTTTTAGGAGAGAGACCACAGTGAAAATTTAAATCCACACAATTGTCATGAGCTCATATATCTGCTCTGCTTATAATTATCACAATCTTTTATAGCTAATAGGATGATCATTAGGAACAGATAATTTAATAATGTGCACTCATTAACTGTTCCTAGATGCACTTTCTTGACCGTTGAGTGAAAACAATTTCTTCTAGGAAGAGAGCTAGAGTCAATAGTTGGGTGTTTGGGATACAGAAAGACATGTTTTCAGAGTTTGTCTAGAAGAACAAAGAAAAAGATAAAAGGAAGTCAGGGAATAGCTGATCTACAGCAAGACCTGTCAGATGATGGAAAAGATTATGACATATTGAGTTACTGTCACTGTTTATTAAGAGGAGGATGCATAACTTAACATTTCCTACTAAAATTTCATTATATAAGAAAACATAGAGTTACTGAAAAAGGGCCATCAAGCTCATCTCCTGGAATTATTTCCTTTTTGGCACAATCCAGATTGATTGCCGCCACTCATATTTGACTCATCGGGGAAAAATCTTTTTCTATTATTGTCATTGCATCATCTTTAATTAAATGTATTCAATTATTGTGTAATAGGAGATGTTTTATTAATAACTGTGCAAATTATCATGGAAAAATGTCCTTTTCAATAATGTCCTCACATCAAATTCACAGGAAAAAAAAAAAAAAAGACTTGACTTCGAGTCCAGGTTTAGCACAAGGAAAAAAGCTAGAGTCCTCAGTGTTCGCATCTCATTGTCGAATAATGTCTCCACCATAATTACTGCCACCATCAATGATCACCAGTAACTGACATTATGAAAAATGTGACCTAACAAAGCTCCAATCTACTACAGTGACATTGCCCTCTTATAATCCATGTCCTCTGAAAGCACAGAGTTCAACTTTACTAGTGGAAACCTATTTGCATCTTCTTTCTTTGTTTGAGTGCAATTAAGTTAGGAAACGTTGCTATTTTTGTTTTTAATTACATTAGTGTATCAGGTAATGAATGTCTAGTATAATTTTAATATTCTAACAAATAAAATTAAAATTTTATTACTTAAATTACTATAATAAAACAAACATATTTAGTGTGATCAGTTTTTTCCCTTATGGGGTCCTCTGCTCAAAAAAAATGGGAGGAATATTCAGGCTTTAATAAAACTACCAATTAGCATTCCAACTGCTATAATTTTAAAAAGAAAAAGTTATTAGTCAAAAATGGTATTATTCTGCATAAACAACTTTGCATATACTTTCAACATTTTAACAATATATGAGCCTTATTTATAATACTTTAACCTTGTAGTTTTCAACAGAAAACTGGGGGAGGGAGTACACATAACCTTCTTCCCCTCTTTCTTCTATCCCAAAATGGCGTTACATTTTTAAATCACATTTTTTTTTATTTTTTTATTTTTTTTTATAAACATGTATTTTTATCCTCAGGGGTACAGGTCTGTGAATCACATTTAATGGGAATGAACTGTTTATATTATTACAATAATGAGAAATGGGCTTAAAGAATGGAATGTGGAGTTTTAAATTAGTATTTTTTCCCTCTAATGATCAAGCCACTGTTGAATATACTAATCCACTCATGCTGTCAGATCCATTATCTGCAATTATATTTTATTCAAGTATAAGCCCAGTACTAAACACAAAGCTACTGAAATGAGAAGATAAATAAAATTTTCAAATCCTAAATAAATAGCATATCAAACTGATCCATTGGGCATCTGATTCTCTACTAGTTTCAAGTAAGGTAGAGTTATGGGGGGAAATTCTTATTTGGAAATCAGTGAGACCTCTATATACAGCTGTCTAAATTCTGGTATGTTATTTAATCCCTCTGAGGATATAAAATGAGTAGAACACTGAAAGTAACACACAAGATATATCTGATTCGAGATGACTAACCAGGCAAGCATTTATCTCTTCTCAACCCCTAAGTCCATTAAAATGATGCACCACAGATAATAAATTTCTAACAATGCTGAAAGTCTGGGATGGTATTAGCAATTGATCAGAATAGTCTTCTATCTTGAAAATATAAGGCAGATGACAACAGAATAAGAAAACCTAAGAGAGCTGAGGGAACAATGAAAGTATTTTCCAACTGAAAAATAAGGGCACCACCTCAAAGTGAATGCTGACAGCAGAATCCAAAAATATCCTCATTCATGAATAAAGGAGAAGAACTGTGAAAAGAAAAGATCAGTGAGAAGTCCACCAGATAACCGGTTGAAGAACAGAGAAGTTGACTCCTGGTTCTACCCTCAGAAAATCTGACAGTGGGTGCATATCTATAATATAGAAAGTACAGTGGGAGAGAGCAGAGGAAGTCCTCCCAGGTAGCTTATAACCGTCTCCCAAGACAAGGAGTCCAAACATTTCACTTTCAAATAATGCACCAAGTCACATAAACACACATGCACATATTCCTCTGTGTGAGCTGATAGTACTACCTTTCCCCCATTCACATTTGTTGCTTGGAGAAAAGATTCTCACTTGTACAGAGAAAATACACTCTAGCCAACAATTTTGATCTGTCAAGATCCTCACCTAAAAATAGAAATACCCATGAATGAATAGACATTTGAAGAGAAATAACAACATGCGACAGACAAATAAATCTGAAACAGGAAAAAGAAATGACCAACAAAATATTGACATAAGAAAGAAAAGAAATACAAAGACCAGAAAAAACTAATAGATATTTGAAAAGATAGTACATTCATTAAAAAAAAAAAAATGGAAGAATAATGTGCAGCAAAGAAGAAATAATAGAGTACTCAGAAATTCTGAATAGAATTACTGAAATAAGAATTAAATAGACATACTTTAAACATATTTTACACAGTTGAAGATTTAATTAAAGATCTGAGAAACCAAGTGAAAGAATTCTAAGGCATTGCAAATAGACAAAGGAATGAAGAACATAGGATTGAAAGAAGAGGATGTGGAGGGGCACCTGGGTGGCTCAGTCAGTTAAGTGTCTAGCTCTTGGTTTCAGGTCAGATCAAAATCTCAGGGTCAGGGGACGGAGCCCCACAGCAGGCTCCACACTCAGCACGGTGTCTGCTTGAAATTCTTCCCCTCCTTCTTCCTTCCTCCCACCCTCTCTCTCTCTTTCCCTCTCTCTCAAATAAATAAATAAACAGCAACTAAGAAAGAACATAAGGGAACTTCTAAAAAGTGATCTTTGGGTTTTTCCATGGGTATGTGCAGATATGTAAAACTTCCAGTTATACATTTGACAATATTGACAATATTAACATGTATTTCAATAAAAACCTATTACAAAGTCCAACTTGCCAAGAAAATAAGTTACAAGGCTTTTTGTAACAAAGAGCTTTCACTAATCACTGTAAATATTTTTGTGTCTTTGGGTTGACTTTTTTTTTTTAAAGAAGATTTTATTCATTTATTTGACAGAGATCACAAGTAGGCAGATAGAGAGAGAGAGGAGGAAGCAGGTTCTCTGCTGAGCAGAGAGCCCAACATGGGACTTGATCTCAGGACCCTGAGATCATGACTTGAGCTGAAGGCAGAGGCTTAACCACTGAGCCACCGAGGCACCCCTTTTGGTTGACGTTTTAAAGACAACTAATGCAGGTCACGTGTTTAGTATATGTGCTTTCTACACTCAAGAAATGATCGCTCTTTATCATACTTTAAAATTTAATGACTCATTCTGGTTAAAACAATTAATTAATAGAAATGTTCACGCAGTAAATAAATATAACACTCAAGAGAATTTAAAATGTTTATATGTTCATTACACTCTCAAAATCTTACCAGACCTCTGCATCAGTTTGCATGCCTTATTTCTGATCTGAAAATGATTTTACCAGACTTCACATGTTCAGTGACCTGACAGAAAATTATGCTGTTGAGAGTATAACTCATATCTGCTATTTTCAAGTCAATTAATATTTCCACCAACCATGCTGTGAAAATCTACTGAAACATGTAAGTTAAATACTATTTTTCTTGTCTTGGATCATGAAGTTGAAAGATCCCATCATGGTTAAATATGCCAACTAATGAGGATTTGTTTTCTGTATCACCTCTGAGCCGTCATCATTTGGCCACCGCCTCACTCATGGTGTTCTAGCAATTCACAACCTCGGGGAACATATGGAAAACACACAGAGTTCCAGAAATTAGAATGGCTGCTTGTCCTTTCGTGAAGTAGACGCTTAGGTGAGCACATCTCTTCTGGTAGAAAATGCGGAACCTGAAGAAGTAGTGAAGAGATATGTTTCCATAGCTTCTAGCTGATAGTCAGTGAATTCTGAGCACTGGAACTTGTCACTGATTTCAAGGTCATGGGCAGTATGACATTGTTAGACATATTTAATAATCAAGATTTTCAGAGAAAACCAATGATAAAGTAGGAAAATGGCAACTGTCGGAATTCCAGCATGTGTTGATTTCCTTCAGTTAACTATGAAATGCTAACATAAAACAAAAAGGTCGGATAAAATTTCTCTAATAACCTGGAATTCTAAGAGGTCATTATGTGAACATTTGTGAACACAAAAACTAATCAAGATAATAGGAAATTAGTAATCTGACTCACATTACTTACTCATATTACTTAGTATTTCCTTCCTTGCCCGTTTCTTAAGTGGATTAAACGATTCTCTTTTTTTCCTATAAATTAATGTCATATGCTTACAGATACTAAATACTAAATGCATGCAAATGCTCATATTCTTATAGATAGCTTCGTCTCCAAAATGATGGTAGCATTAAGATGTCTTTATAATACAACAGTGCATATGTCACAAGAAGTCCCTGTTGTTAAATTTCCATATTCCTGAGTTTTCAAATGATTATGGCAATTTATTGTCCTTGAAATTTATGTTCATTACACGTGCAAATTCAAATAGCCATTTTCTTTCAGCACAATATGTTATAATTTCAGAGCTATTTAAGTAATGTACCAAAAAGTACAGAGAGTAGATAAATGGAAATCGTTAAAAGTAATTCAATAAATAATAAAGCAGGACAATCAAAAAAAAAAAAAAAAGAAAGTCGTGTAAAAAATGCCAAATTTAGAGTGTTTTAAAGCAAGTGAAGTATGCATTCTCATTTTTTTTTCTTGAAATATTACTTAACATGCACACTCTATTTTTGGGTACTGGGAGGTTGGGTCACAAGCGGAAAAAGGATAAAGTCCATCCTTGTAAGTGGGCACCCTTCTGCTCTCTGCTCCAGTTTTGCTCATTTTCTGATGATCAGGAGTGAAACTAAACTGATCACTCTGAATGAGGTGCAGAAACTCTGACTCCATGCCTTAGGAACTTTGCAGTCAGCTCAAAGTTCACATGAAAATGTTTTAGATGCGAAGCATGCAGAATGATGGCATGGAGTTTGGATAGAGTAATAAGCAGGGAATCTTTTGCCAGATCAGGTTCTCAATGGCTCTGGATGCCCAACAGGCATAACTTCTACTCAGGTAAGCATTACAGTCCCACTGCCTGCCTGTCTGGCAAATAGTTTCAATCTCCAGATTTCTTCCTCCATATGGGCTTTTCCTCAAGAGCCATCTCAGCATCTGGCTTGGCTTAATGTCTCTGCAAAGAGAAGAGCCTTATGGAAAAAAGGCTTTTGTGCACTCCACGTGGGATAAGCACATGCATCTCCTGGCTGTGCCTGAGGTTCCTGGGATAGAAGAAAGAGGCTATCCATAATACAGAAAACAGAGAGAGGAAAAACTAAACTCTGTGAGGTGCTGGGAGAAGTGGGGGAGTGGCCAGTGATTTGAGAGGGAAAGAGGATTCCCAGTGAGTGATGCCGCCTCAGAGATGCTTCAGGAAAACTAAAACACTTAAGAAAGTTAGTTTTTCCAGTTCCCTCTGTGCTGGGTATTAGGTAAACTCCTTCCTTTGTCCTTCACTTTGAATTATTCTACATTGTTTACTAATGTTTTGACAAAAGAATAGAATTATTTAGGGAGACTCAAAGAAGAGAGCTGGGGGTTGGCTGTTCCATCAATCATACACATGCCATTTTCTAAATCCCTCCCTGACACCCACAGCTCTGGCCCTACCTATTTCCTAAGCTCATGTGGACAAGGTCAGGAATTTAAGAATTGTCCCTCTGTTGTGAAAATTGTATTGCTAAAGAGCACTGTGGTCAGCAAAACTTGTTTGGCAAGATAAAGATCTTACACAAAATATGGGGTTAGGAGAAAAACAAGAAAATGGCAGTAAATTCGATTTCAATGCAGGAAGCAAACTTTCAAGAATCATCCGTTTCTGAATGAAACTAGATTTATCCATTAAAACCTGCTTTGGTAGGTAAGTATTTTTTTGAATCCTCTCCATCAGTAAAAACTGCGGAGTTTTCTGCTGAGACGAACTCTTTCATAAGTTTTATGCTCTGCAGACTCAGTGGCAGCCCCAGATTTCTACATGAATAGAGTTTAAGGGCAGCACTATCTGCTCTGAAGATGCGGACTTGACTTAAAGCGAGATTGATTTACTGTAGTAAACACATTGTGTCAAATGCTTATTTGAGAATGAGAGCTAGGACTGTCAGAGTCCCCCAGACAACCCCCTTGGCATCGCTATGGTGTAGACCGGGTTTCTTTTCATAGTTTCCAGGGAGATCTAGCAATTTAACATCCCTTATATAGCATTTCTTTTTGTCGTAGTTGTTTTCCAAAAGCCTCATCAAATGCTTGTTCATGAAGTAAGATAACTGCACTTCATAGTATTTTTTCTCCATCTGGTCTCCTAGACATATAGTGAAATGGTGAAGCATAACAGATTTATTTGTTCTGCACGATTTAAGACACCTAGAGAACCCTGTGTTCGGTTTAAGAAAATTTGAAAACTATACACTTAAATATATCTTGGATAATATCAGCTTCCTTTTCTGAAGAATGCTATTCTGCATTACTGTGGCTACATTAGCCAGAATGGCTACATTACCATTAGGAAGAGAAGCAAGATAGGAAAACCATCAGGATCCCCTCATCCAAACTCCCATTGTTCTCAGCCTTGTGTCCTTAGTGTTCTCTAATGGTTCTTATGTGTTTTGGGTCTGTCTAGCCACATTGTATGCTTTCAGAAGCAGAGATTTTCTTTTACAAGTACTTTACACCAAAATTTCTAGCATAGCTCTATGTAAAAAAAAAAATTGTCAAAGTATTTAAACCTTGGACAAGATTCTGAACTTCACAGACAGGTAAGAAAGGAGTAATCTGGAGAGAACACTGCTTGCCAGGGCACTGAGGCATGCGGCAGTCGCCTTCAGTGAATCCCAGCAGAGCAGAGGGTGTGTGGTGTGATTTGTGAAGGTTAATCTGCAGAGCCATGGAATTTAGCTTCTTGGTCAAAGAGACGGGTGGTAAACTTCTAACCAACACTCGAAGAACTGAACTTCCGAGTCCTGCGTCTTCCTCTGCGCCTCCCAGGATCTGTGTAATGGTCGTTCTTTCTTCTGCCTGCAATGCCCTTCCTCTGGGTCATTTCATGGCCCCTTCCTTCTAATCATTCAGGATTCAGCGTAAGTGTAACCTCAACGTAGACCACTTCAACAAAGCAAACCTCCTCCCTTTCCAGCTCTGTATTAAAGTATGTATGTCACTTTCTTTACATATGCCAGTGAGTTTTCCATCAGCCCCATGGCTCTACCTGGCAATATAGTTTGAGCTTTTTAGTGGGGAGCTCTGAGTAACTTTTCTTCAATGTACTCCAGCAAGAAAACATGGCGCCCGACCCACAATGGCACTGTCACAGACTGAACGTTTCCGCCCCCTCACCACCAACAAATTCATATGTTGTAGTCCTACCCCTCAGTGGGATGATATTATATGGTAGGACTTTTGGGAAACAATTAGGTTTAGATGCGGTCATAAGGGGAAAACCCGACAGCTGGATTAGTGCCCTTATAAAAGAGGAAGAGACACCAGAGTCTCTCTCTCTTTGTGAGGTGTCAGCAGGAAGGCAGTTATGTGGGAGCCAGGAAGAGAGCATTCACCAGATGGCACCTCGATCTTAGACTTCCCAGCCACCACAACTATGAAAAGTAAACATTTTTGTTTAAACTGCCCAGTCTGTGGTACTTGGCTCTTGCAAACCAAGATGACTAATACACACTCAGTATATTTTATTGAGTAATACCGACTCGCTAACCTTCCACTGGCTGTTCTGAGACAATCCTTACAAAACAAGAAGATGGGGACACCTGGGTGGCTCAGTGGGTTAAGCCTCTGCCTTCAGCTCAGGTCATGATCCCAGGGTCCTGGGATAGAGTCCCAAATCAGGGTCCCTATTCAGCCGGGAGTCTGCTTTTCCCTCTCCCTCTGCCCTCCCCTACTCATGCTCTCTCTCTCTCTCTCTTTCTCTCTCTCCCTCAAATAAATAAATAAAAATAAAATCTTTTTTTAAAAAAGAAAAGGAAAACAAGAAAAGTATAAGCAATGTCAGCTTGCAAGCTAAAAATATCTAATATTCGTCTTACCACACTGGCTCTGACACATGGCATTTTAGAAACAAGCTCTGGGCATCCACATAATTTCTGAGATACAGCCTCTCCTCATCCTACATGTTTTGGACCCAACTGATGCTACTAGCAATAGTAATTATCATTTGTCACCAAAATGTATTGAGTGCTTACAAAGTGCCAATTGCTCTGAGTGTTTTATGTATAGCATTTCTTTAATCCTCACAACAATCCCATGAAGTAAGTTCCACTGTAGTTCTCATCTCACAAATGAGAAGACTGAGGCCCAGGAAGGAAAAATGACTTTCCCAAGGACACACAAAAATGCCATCAGCTTTCCTTCTTTGACTTTCCATTCCATCAGAGTTGAAGCTTTGCCCTCAGGCCTGCATTTTCTTGCCTGGAACGTGTATGCCCTTCTGATGATGGTGCCTTTTCTGTTCTGAGTGGAGACGACCCTCCTTCAGCACTTTGCACCCTGACCTCAGGATTTCTCCTTCTCTGGGTCTCAGCAGAAATGCCATTTCCTCCAAAAACTGGATTTCCCAGGTGTAGTTTATTTTATTTGTTTTTTTTTTTAAGATTTACTTACTTATTTGAGAAAGAGAGAGAGCATAGAGGGAGAGCGAGAGGGGTAAGCAAATTCCCCGGTAAGCAGGGAACCCAGTGTGGGGCTTGATCCCAGGACTTTGGGATCATGACCTGAGCCTAAGGCAGATGCTTATAGACTGAGCCACCCAAGCATCCCTCAGGTGTAGTCTAAATGTCATCCCGAAGGTTCATGCATAGTCCATATTTCCCCCATTGGAGCATATCTTGTCCTGTGTTAAAATTGTTATTTATGTGCTTGCTTCCGTTCTGAGACTACAGCTCTTTGGAGGCAGAAGCCATATTATCTCATGTATATATAACTGCAGGTCTATCTCTGACATGCCAACCTCTAGCACAATGCCTGGCACGCTATACAATGTTCAGCAGGGAAATAAAGGAATGAGTAAACGAACACATCCCCCCAGACTGAGTTCTGATAGGAATGGAATGCCCTTCTAGCCCATGACCCTGTCTCTAACCTCTGTCACTCGGAACAGCACTTCCTCCCTGGGCTCCCTCTGTCACCGTACCATCAGTTGGACTCAGTACCCATTATCCTCTTCCCTTCATCCATATCTGAGCTTTTAGAAAAATTATAAGGTCTTTACAAGCAAAAGACTGTATTTTGTTCACCACTGTATCTCCAGGGCAAAGGACAGTCCCTGGAAAATATAAATGATTAGATATGTATAGGTCATAAGAATTAAGGATCAAAAAAATTAATGAATGATACATTGAGCAGCCCATTTGTCCCCCAGGAATGAGCCTTCAGAGCTCTAACAGATTACTCCCACCCTTCTACCAGACTTAGACACCTTTTCTATCTCCACGAGCTGTGATGCCAAGGACCAAACACATCTTGCATTCAGGAGTGCCCTAAGTGACAACCTGAACTTGTCCTCATTAAGATTCATGTTGAGAACATCTCAGATGCAATACTCTGCTTTTATCTATCCTTTCATCAGAAAAACCCTTCTTGCACAACTTGTCAATGTACAATACCAAGCAAGTTCCCGAGTCTGCAAAGCCATCTCTACTCAACTTTAGATCTTCCCGGCTCCTGGCACTCAGCTCTGTCTCTCATTTTTTACCTGGGGTTTCTCAATGACCCCGAAAAATTTGGTCCCATATTTTAAACTTCATTAAAGTTGCCTGTATTAAAAGAATACTTCTTCATCTCTATTTAAGATTTAAATTTCATGGTATAACTTAAAACTTTCCAGATACAATCCCAGACCAATTTTTCACTCATGGACTTGAAGTTTTCTTTTGGCTTACTTGACTTGGACCCTCAATATTTAACAAGAATTTTAGCTCACATATTCATTCCTTTTCTTTTTTTCTTTTGACCCCAGCTACCTAAAGTACACTACATTGCTTTAATTTTTGGCCTTTAAGACTTCAGGTCAAGCATCAACTTCCCTGACACAGATCCCAGCCAGGATGATCTTGGTCCTTATATCGATGGAGACTGAGACTTGGTTATTCTATTTTACTACAAAAGAATATATATATATATATATATATATATATATATATATATATATATATCAGCAGTAGAAATATAATTATGGGGATGCCTGGGTGGCTCAGTCAGTTAAGATCTGCCTTCAGCTCAAGTCATGATTCCAAGGTCCCAGAATGGAGTTCAACATCTGACTCCTTACTCAGCAGGAAGTCTGCTTCTCCCTCTGTCTACTGCTCCCCCTGCTTGTGTGTTCATTTTCTCTCTCCCTGACAAATAAATAAAATCTTAAAAAAAAAAAGAAAAGAAAAGAAATTTAAGTGTGGTGTCAAAGAAGAAGGACAAAGTTATTTTTAGTCTAATATCCTTGTTTGTAGAGAAATGAAACCAAAGAGGAATTCATTTATTTTCTTTTGTGATGTCTAATATAATCTTGGATTGGAAATTTTCTACAGGTGGAGGGGCACGTTGGCAGCTCAGTTGGTTAAGCATCCCACTCTTGGTTTCAGCTCAGGTCATGATCTCAGGATTGTGTGACCAAACCTTGGGTCAGGCTCTGCTAGACATGGACCCTGATTACGATTCTCTCTCTCCCTCTCCCTCTGTCCCCCACCCACAACTCATATGCTCTCTAAATTTCTTACTTAGTTAATTAATTAATTAATTAATTATCCCAAATTTGGAAAGGTGAGCAACAAAATATTTTATATTGTAAAACCCTCAAAGTCTCAGGAGTTGATGGCTCCAGATATTTTGGAAAGTTGGGATAAAAATGGAGCTAAGAACAAAGTTTGGTTGAAGTTCTAAGACACAAGTCTTCACACAAACTGCTGCTCCTTTTGCACCCTGACATAAGACTGGAAGTTTACTTTCTGGACTAGTAACACGAAGTCTCAGGGTTGTGGTACACTAACCACAGCCATAGTTCAATGTTGGGGGTAAGAGGGGCTCAACTTAAAACCATTTACAGCGTAGACATACAGAAATTCAGATCTTCAGCTTTTGTCTACCTCTAGCCTCCCAGAATGCTGGGAATCAGACATCAAACCTCCAATCAAGAAACTGGAGAAAACTACTCCTGGAAATCTGACCAGCCCAAGAAAAAACATTTAAAGAAACCGACATTCAGGTTTACCAAGTTATCCAAGGCAAGGGGAGGAGTAAATGTCACATTTAAGGACCCTCACCCACATGCACAGAGCTCCTAACAGCTTGTTACTGCCCCGTCTCCAAATAAGAGGCAGAGATCACCACATATTTGAGGAAACATCTAGTATGAAAGATGGTAACCAAGAGAAAACAGAAGAAAGCCCCCTGGAGAAAAAAGGAAATGACACAAAGAAAAAAAAAATCTTCAAATAAATACTATCAATATTAGCCAGAAACAAATAAGAAAAGACATTATATTTGTGAAGAGAGAAGAGGATGCTATTTTTAAAAAAGGGAGAGAGTATTTAGAGAACAAAAGGAGCTCTTGGAATTCAAAGTATGATGGCGGAAATTAAAAACAATCTCAATGAAATGTTTAGAAGATAAAGTATATGTTGTAAAAGGACAAAAAGACGGAACTAGAAAAAGATGATTAAAAGAGCCTAAAAGGAAAAAAATAGAATATGAAGAGAATGAATTTTTCAAATAACTATTGTGAGAAATTCCTCAGAAACAGACTCTGAGCTGCCTTATTGGAAAGACCTGAGAAAAGTACAGCACCATAGGGGGGAAAAAAAAAGCAATGGGCTGACCATAGCAATGGCATTTCAGGACTTCAGGGAAAAAAAAAGGTAAGATAATGCATGCTCCCAGAGAAAATAAAACAGGTTTTTTTTTTTTTTTTTTTTTTTAATAAAGGATGAAGAAAAGGTGAGAATCTAATGTTTACCATGGTGTTCATATTTAAAAACACTGCATTATATGCTTGCTAAGAGAGTAGATATTAAATGTTCTCACCACAAAAAAGAAATGGTAATTCTGTGACATAATGAAGATGTTAGCAAAGGTTATGGTGGTAATCATTTTGGGAAAGATGCATGTATCAAATCAACACCATGGTAGACCTTAAACTTATACAATATTGTATGACAATTATATCTCAATAAAGCTGGGGGAGAAGGAGAATCAGAACATCATCAGACTACTCAACAGCAATCTGAAAGAAACTTATTTCTAATATACACATCCAGCCAAACCACTAATCAAAGGTAAGGGTAAACAAAGATGTTTCAAACATCCACATTCTCAAAAAAATGCACCTTCCATATATCCACTCTCAGCAGGTTATGAAGACTGTGAACTACCAGAAAGAGGGAGTAAACCTGGAAAGAGAAAGACATGGAATCAGGAAACAGTGATTAAACCAAAGAGAGAGGACAAAACCATAGGAAGTTTATGAGATGAGCCTGAGCTGAAGACTGAGAAATCAATCAGCCATTCTGGAGCAGGTTACTAGTCTCAAGTGAAAAATCTTCAAGGAAATGAAACTGACAGGGTAGTTAATGTGTTTGAACATACTGAGGGTAGATTTTAACAGTTGCAAAGAAAATGGCAGATAAAAGAAATCTATGACAAATATAAGTGCTGGGTCAGGGGCTGAGGGCTAAAATATAGTCAGGAAAGGAAAACTTATGACAGTGTTCTGTGTGACTTCATTGTGAATCTTGTTATATAATCAGAGTAATACTAACATTGTATATTGGTCTAACCAAAATTACAGTGTTTGTACACACCTATTCATGTTTGTAATGGGGCCAAGGAATGAAAGAGGACTAAATCCTCATCTTCTATAGCTGAGAGTCAGTGAATGAGAACTAAAAAAAATTTTAAGGGTGGGGGGAGCAGTTAGCAATAGAGCATGTTATTTAGATACATATAGGTAAATACCAAAAGGATTGCATCAGGGTAGCATACAGTGGAAGAGCAAGATGTAAGAAGCCCCAGAGATATTTTACTTTCCTTAGAAAATGTGAGGAAGGACCTTCTCACCAGAGAGAATTTCTCCATGTGCTGTCGTCATACGTCTACAACCTCAGCTAAAGAGCTCCTGTCCTCTCTTGAGAAGTTACAAAGCTACAGCTTTACCGGCTCCCGACACAGCCAACTTCAGGAGTTTCTATGCCATTCATATATGGCTATTCATTCCAGACTTGGTTTATGCTTGCTGTCAGTCCTTTCCAGCAGAGTCTGGTCTTTCCATTCCCACGTTCACATCTGCAATTTTTCCTTTGCTTTCCACTTTCCATCCAAGCCACACAGAGCTTCGTTATCACGTGCTGCTGCAACAAGATTACCTTGCAGTTAAATAAAGGTCAAACACAGGCGCTCTCTGTTCGTCAGGCTGATGTTGTAGTTCTGACTGATTGCTACTCTTACCAATATTGATGGCCTTATTAGATTCCAATTACAGCTCCCTTCAGCCAATTCAGTACCTAACTGAATTAGAATCTGGAGGCTTCAACTACGTGAGCTCCCTCTGCTCTTAAAAAATGCAGATGGTCTTTAAGAAAAGACACTCTTCACCCAATTAAATTAGATACACAATACACATGCCTGTTATGTTTTGATATAAAGCTCCAACGTAGGTGTCTGTTTTGTAGGAGGCTAGGGATTAGTTAATAAAATAATTTTAAATTCTCAGGGAAAAAAGTACTGACTAGCAAGACCATAACAATGATATAGAGTAACCATTCATTTACTTATCCAATCACTCAACAAACATTGATGAAAACTTGCTCTCTGCTTGGAATGCTGGTCAGCAGGGGTAGAGAATAGCAGAGACACAGTTTCTGCCCCCACGGAGCTCATAATTGAACTAAGAAGTCCGTCAACAGAATCACTGATTATGAGGTATCTTTTGATAGCTCTGTGATGAAGATTTAGAACTCTTTCACTCAAAATTATAGAGCACATTTTCCAAAACATGAAAGTCACTCAAAATTCCAAAGTTTTCAGGAATGCAAGGTAGGAGCAGCCTGGAGTATATTTACTATTCATATTTTCCTGAGTGCCATTTCTCCTGCTAATAGTGATAAGATACAGATATTTTCATCTAAATCACCAATCCTTGCTTATTTGTAATAGATTGCAATAGAGACACAGGAGTCACCTGAGAAGCCATAAGAGAAAGAAAGTTATCCAAAACTAGGACCCTTGTCCTCTGTCTTCTGTCACCTTTCCAACTGCACAAGCAGTGTTTCCTAATGATCTTTGAGTCCATGGACTTTGGACCCAGTCCAGGTTCATTTTTGTCCTCATCTTGCTCATTTCCCCCTTTCCAAGCTTAAAATAGCCTCTCTGACTCTACAACTGTATCAGCAGAAGCAAGCCATTCTATAGTTCTCCTTAACAGCTAGAAATAAAGTCTGATTTCCCTGGAGAGTCCCATGATAAAGCTCTGTTGAGATTTCCTACAAATGGTAGTCAATGACATGTTTGACTGAGCACGTCCCTGGCAGACAAATGACATTATATGATCCTATGTGGTAGATGCTCTGATACACCACCTAGATCCCTCTTAAGGAATGAAGGACTGTGTCCCCCTGCCCAGATATTGAGAACGCTGACAGAAGATGATCTTTAATCATCAGCCCTCTTTGAGGACAGACTTGGCTGAAGAAAACTGCCCTGCTGAAGGCTTTACCTTGTTCCAAGGGCAGCTTGCATTCACACATCAGTGTTGGAATACGAAAACCCCACTTCCTCATCCTTAGAAAAGAAATCCTTAGAAGGAATCTCTAGGGACACCTGGGTGGCTCAGTGGGTTAAAGCCTCTGCCCTCGGCTCCGGTCATGATCCCAGGGTCCTGGGATCGAGCCCCCACATAGCGTTCTCTGTTCAGCAGGGAGCCTGCTTCCTCCTCTCTCTCTGCCTGCCTTTCTGTCTACTTGTGATCTCTGTCTGTCAAATAAATAAATTAAATCTTTAAAAAAAAAAAAAAAAGAAATCTCTAAAGAGCCATTCCAGCCCCTGAGCTCCCACAGCTATGGCGACTGACCATAGATCAACTTCTCCAAAACAATCCTGTTTCCTTCCACTCTCTGTCCCAATTCAATAGGCATCCCTAATAAATGCCTGGTTCCTCAATCTCCATTTCAAAATCAGTTTACTAGGGACTGCAATTTGTGACCATAGATAAACTAGTTTAGAGACATTATGCCTTCCTGCTTTAGAATTTTGAATAAATAGAGACTCTGGAAGTTACTTTTCAATTGTCTTTCATTGGATTTGGTATTATTGGTAAACAATGGTGATGGAATTAAAAAAAAAAAAAAAGAAAGAAGAAAGAAAGAGTAAATGAGATCTTCCAGCCCAAGTTAAAACTCTGCCACTAAAAAGGATTTTAACATGGCCAACTTTGACTCTCCTCTCTTCGCCACCTTCTATTAAGAAGATCCCTTGTTTACATGGAGCATCAGGAAGGAAGAGGGATGAGAGAATGAGAGACATCGCTGGTAAAAGCTAGGTTGGGAGTGAGAAGCTGAGAGCAGAAATGGGAAACAAGGGTGATGGAGGGACAAAGAGAAAAGGCAGGTGGTGAGAATTAGTAATAGGCATTGAGTGTCCCCTTCATGATGATTAAGAAGCACAAATGGAGGGCACCTGGGTGGCTCAGTCAGTTAAGTGTCCGACTCTTGATTTTGGCTCAGGTCATGATCTCAAGTTTGTGAGATCATGTCCCACGTTGGGCTCTGTGCTGGGTGTGGAGCCTGCTTTAGATTCTCTCTCCCATTTCTTCTGCACTTGCCCCCCAAAAAAAGAAATACAAATGGAAGATTTGAGTTATTTTGAAATTTCATTTGTTTTCATATCCTCTTTAAGCCAGAGCATCATTCAGGATACACTTGTGGGTCATGCCTTAAGAATATTACCCACCTTGTGAAGAAGGAAAGGACTAGCCCACCTATTCCGTGTGAGCTCCTCCCCAGCTGGACATCTTTACCTCCAAGTAATAGATATGCACATTAAAGTGAAAACAAAGCGTTCTCAGTGTTGGCCACAAAATGCATGAGAAGGATGACTTTAATCATTTTTACTTTAAACATTAAAGCAGGAGATCAAACAAGAGAATAAGTTAAAAATAAGAATAAATAAATTTTAAATGTGAAGAATTAAAATGCAGTAAGAGCCATTTTACTTCATCAATCCTTACTTGATCCTCTAAAGTAGGAATTACTTTGTTTTAAGACAAAAAGAACCTGAAAATTATGCCCACTATGTAAGCTAAGCTACTTTCTAAACATCAGCAACTATTTATGTATTAGTTCTGAAAATCTGCCTTACGCTGCAAAGATAGGCATGGAAATTTTTGCTATATGGAGGATAAAACTAATGTGATCTTTTATTAAATGAAATAAAATGCCTTCTAACACAATTTCAAATACAAGGGTAGCTCTTTCTTTGTGATAAAATCTGTGTACCTTGAACTCTGGTTCCCAAAACAAGAAACTAGATAAAGATAGAGATAAAATAGATAAAGATAAAGATACGGGGGAACTTTACATGTAGATTTGATTAAATTGGGTGTTTTAGAGCAAGCAGTACATCCCCCAAAAATGGGTGCTCACAGCGATCAACTGTGGCAGCGTAGGCCTGTCAGGAGTTAGAACTCACACTAGTAGTGTGAAGTTTAATACAGAGAATGTCAACTATGATAAAAGAATAACATTAAGTTTGGAGGGAACTCTATGGCTGAGGAAGGGGACCACAGAGGGATATACTTGGAAGGGGTGGTGTAGATGTGGTCAAGCCCACCAGATTGCAGAGAAGTTTGCTGCCTTGGCTAGGTGGGAGCCAATGTATAGTGTCTGGCAAGCAAGAGGCCACCTTCTAGAGTGCAGATAGGGAACAGAAGATTAGCCACCAATTCTTTGCAGCTATAAAACTTAGTTACTCATTTTCCTAGCTGACTATAAGCTGAGGACTGCTTTCTTTTTGTGGAAGCCACCCACATTCTTCTCCCTAACCCCATCTTCAAACCCAGCAAGGGGGCATCAAGTCCTAGTCTTTGTTCGAATCTTTCTGAGTTCCCCTTCTGCCACCACCCCTTGCTAGTAAGGGACGTGTGGGATTAGATCAGGCCCACCTAGATAACCCCTCAGTCTTAAATCTACTGATTATACATCTACAAGATTCTCTTGGCCGTGTTAGGAAACATAGTTGTAGGACTACCAGAAAGTGGCAAGGGCCTCTTCAAATTTTATCTACCACAGAGCTTTATCTGAATCAACTCTTACTAAGAATGCTTTTGAGATCATACTATTGATTAAATAACTCTTACAGCTAGAAAATTGTAACTGTAGACTGTAGTATCAGCATGTTGGCAATGAAGTTTATATTTGTTTGCCTGCTTGCCTGTATTCCTAGAGAGATGGACTATGAGGATTTTGAAACAGGGTGTGTAGCAGTCTATTTTCCCTGAGATATTATATTAGTATATAATAGTTAGTGAATATCAACTCTCTTGCCATCACTTCCTCATTCTGCACTCCAGATGCCAATGATTATGGGTACATGAGGCAAGAACTGTAAGTGCTCTTTCAAGCAGACATAAGGCAAACTTTTGTTAGCTCCCAAGCTGTGGTGTTACTCAGAAGCATGATTAGTCCCTGCCAGAAAACATCCAACTCTATATAATCCTTTGCAAACAAACACCCATGGTTTAAATGTTGAGAGCTTCAGAAGATGGATTCAAAAACATCTTGAATTCAATACACAAGACTTTACTGTATCAACGTTTAACATCTACATAAAAGAGCTACTCTAACATGGTCTAGGACTTTGGGTACTGCAGTGAACAAGACAGGTAAGGTCTGTTCTCTCAAGAAGTTGACATTCTACAGAGATAGCAAACAATAAGTAAACAAATATACATAAATCATATAAAATAAATAGGGAACTCTCAGAAAGTGTTAAGCATCATAGAATTTAACATGGTGTAAGGAGTTGGTTACCGGATATATACTTTAGTTTGCATGGGAGGAGACGAATCCTCAGAACCAATGACATTTAAGATGACATCTCGTGACAAGAAGCTAGGAAAGCAAAGATCAAGTGAAGGAGCATTCAAACATAAGAAATAGCTGGTGTTAAAGTCCTAATTCAGTCAGAGATGTGGTATGTTTGAGGAACAGGAGCAAAACCAGTGTGGCAAATCATAGTGGCCCAAGGTGAATGATAGGGGACGGGGGTGGGGAGGGGCAAGAAGGTTGGTTACTAATATGACGTGAGGTAGACAAGGCAAGCAGGGAGCAGATTTATATAAGATGTTATAAGCTAGGAGAGGCAGAATTTGAATTTTATTCTAAGACTGATGAGAGCCTTTGGGGTGTTTTAACAAGGAAGTGACATGAGCTTATTAATCATTTTAAAAGATTACTCTTAATACTTTAGGGAGTGATAGTAAGGAAAATGGAGGCAGGGAAAGTAATTAAGAAAATAATGTAGCCACTTAGACAAGAGATGAAGGTGGCCTTAGACTAGGCAGGTAGTGTTGGAAATAAAGTAAAAATCAAAGATATGTTTTGAGAGAAAGACAACAGAACCTACTGAGGATTTGATGTAGGGCTGGAAGAAAAAGGAAAGAATCGAGTCATTCCTAGGTTTCTGCCTTGAGCAACTAACTGGGTACATTGTGTTAATATCAAATGAGATGCCAAAGACTGAGGGAAGAGCAGGTCTGGGGAGAAAACCCAAAGTTCTGATTGTCCATGTTAACACAGAAGCTTATAATGATGACAAATAAACGGTAAGATATTTTTCACTCTTGAAATGGGGTATGGACCATGCATGAATAAAGTCTAATTCTGAAGATGCAAAGAGGAGTGAAAGCTATAGGATTCATAAGCCCCAAGAGAGAGGATAGATCATGAAGGAAAGGGAAGGAAGTGTTAGAGGACAAAGTCCTGCAGCAACCCGAGAGAAAGCAAGCCCAGGAGGCAGAGCCAGCAAAGGCAACTTACATGAAGAGGCGAATGAAAGAGAAAACAGAAAGACTGCAATGTTCTGGAATCGAAGAGAAGAAAATGTTCCAAAAAGAGGAGAGTAATTGACTATATGAGAAATTGGTGAGAAATTATTGGTGTCGTTGAGCAGAGCAGAGCCAGTGACCACGGGGGGTAAAAGGCCAATTGTTGAAGGGTCATCAGAGACCCAGACACCTACGTCCTAAAGATCTGTGGTGAAGGGAAGAAGAAAAATGGGTTAGTAACTAGAGGATGTGAGGAAGAATTTCTTTTTCAATACTCATGGCCATGATCCGACAGGAATGAAAGAAAGAAAGAAAGAACGAAAGAAAGAAAGAAAATCTTTGCCCAACTAGTTTACATTCTGCTCTAAAGCTAGAGGAAAATGTAACCCTCAGAGATTTTAAAACCTCGTGCTGTGGGATAATACAGAACTCCTATTTTCCAAGTCAAAAACAATAGTTATTCCTCCAATGGGTAACCAAATACTGGCCAATCACCTGAACAGAAATGAAAGAAAATGTTTCAGCAAAAATAGCAGGCAGAGGGAATAAACACCATACTCAAGTCTATTTAATACAACGTAGAATTGTTTCATGGAAAATAAAAAATACAAATGAGGTGCCATGTGAGATCAGTGGAGAGAGAAAATCTGGCATTGATATCAAGCTACTGTGCCAAGCAGATGAGTGATCACTGAACTGGCCTTGGCTCAGTGGAGATGCAGAACTATATGGAAGGGAAAATGCTATGAACACTCACCTGACTAATAGAAGAATGGCATACCTCCTGCTAGATTATATCGGCTCCCATGTTAGGAACTCAAAATAAACCTTCTCATCCACTTCCCCTCTGTTCACACAGAAAGACCTAGAGAAGAGAGTAATTACAAACATACCTTACTGTGTCTATTCATATCTCTAAAGATTCAACTAACATATTAGCAACCAACGCAGAACACTATACAAATATTCCTACCTCCAGTTTCCCTATTTCATTGTTCCTCTCAGTTTAATGCCACCTAAAAGGGAGCCCTTGGCCTATATCTTTGGAAAGTGGGTATTCCTATATATACACATTTTTTATATACATAACCCTCACACATACACCCATGCCAATAATTTATGCATATGTGTGTATGTTTGTGTATGAATATCTACATATACACAGAGATAAAAGCAGCGTCAACATGAATAACATGCATTCCAGGTCATAATAAAGTTAAAACATAATAAACTGAGTGTATACTGTCCTATAATAAAGTGTTTTAAAACTCGACTTTCAGACAATTATTATATGATCTCCCTGATATGAGGAAGTAGAGAGGTAACATGGGGGGTTTGGGGGGTAGGAAAAGAATAAATGAAACAAGATGGGACCAGGAGAGAAACAAACCATAAGAGACTCTTAATCTCACAGAACAAACTGAGGGTTGCTGGAGGGGAGAGGGGGAGGGAGAGGGTGGTGGGGTTATGGACATTAGGGCAGATATGTTGTATGAAGTGTGTAAACCTGGCGATTCACAGACCTGTATCCCTGGGGACAATAATACATTATATGTTAATTTTAAAAATTAAAAAATTTTTAAAAACTTGACTTTCAGTAACAATAGTAACACTGTTTCATTGGGGAAAAAATCACTATTTTTTAAATTTTCCTTTTGTTTGTACTCTTACCTGGATTCCTTCCAGAGAAGTTGCAGCGATAGGACTAGACCTTCTTCTCCATCAGTAGATTGACTAATGGATCCTATATCTGTTCAGGGGGGCAGGGTTTGGCTGGTTAAACGCAGGGTACCCTGGTAGACCTGGCTGATTCCCTACCTTCCTCTGGCTCGTCCTAGCTATGTCTCCATGGACAAGCCAATTAACCACTCTGCCCCTCAGTTACTTAATCATTTAAGTTTGGTCAGAAAGACTACCCACCTCCTAGAGGTTTTCTCAGGATTAAATGAAATAATAGGTACACATTATGTTACACAAAATCCACCCGTGGTAAGCATTCAGTGAATGTCAATTATTATTTTATTATTCATTTATCAGTGACCTAACTACATTAAAATGTATTTTCATTATCATTACTGCATTATTGTTGCTGCATTGTTGAGGACTTGCCATGTGCCAACACTGTGTTAGGTGCTGGGATACAATGTTGAAGAAAATGCAAAACTTATCTAAAAAGAACTCAAGTACAGATCCCTTACAGTCTGGGATGCAGACCTAGCAAAACTCCAAGGTCTCCTCCTTTTTATCCCGGCCAGCCTCACATGTGCGAATCCGTCTAACAAATTATTCATAATATGTATATTCTACATGTGCGTGTATGTGCATGTTACCGTGATAATAGAGAGGGATCCTTGCAACCCGGGAGCTATAGGAAGGCAAACAACACACACACATCAACGCATTCTTTATCATTTAACAACCCATGCCTGGTAGCCAAACAAAACAAAAAATAGATACACCATGAAATTTTCTTTGCTTGGTAAAAGAAGTCTATCAGTAAAGTGTGACAGACAGCAAAACCCACTGCACTAGGGAAGGCAGCATCTGCCTGCCGTGACCATAGCGCCACCAGCCCCGGCCTGAGAATCCTATTATCTGAGCGCCGCAGGCTGAGGATAGAGCAGCCAGGACTCTCTTTGTAAAAACTATTCTATTTTAGTATCAGGTTTCCAAGATAGACCATAAAAAAATATTTTCAAATGCACGAATTGACATTTCTTTTTCAAGAGAGGCTGAAACAATTCTGGTTAATTTCTATTAAGCTGATTTAAAAATGGACATGATCAGTTACATTACTGTTTTGTACCACGAACGTCCGACTTGGTTTGCTGTTGTGAGCTCGTGTCTCTTTGAGACAAGGTCTCTGCCTGACCGCTACCTGCTTACCCACATTTCCCAGCAGAGACTGAAATTCCGGGCTGTTGTGGAGGACCCCAGCCTCCAGGCCCAGAACTCTGCATGGAGCCGCGTCGCTCTCTCACTTCTGGTCACTCCCGCGGCCATCAGTAATGCACTGTCTTCTTCTGCCAGTTTTAACTTTTCATGGGTGCCCCGCTTCTACCTCACTCGATGGATTTTAAGTCTCTTTTCTTTTTAATATTTTATTTTTTTTACAGAGAGAGACACAGCAAGAGAGGGAACAGAAGCAAAGGGTGTGGGAGAGGGAGAAACAGGCTTCCCACCAAGCAGAGAGCCCACTGGGGAGTTCATCCCAGAACCCTGGGATCATGACCTGAGCCGAAGGCAGACGCTTCACAATGACCCACCCAGGCATCCTGGATTTTAAGGCTCTTGAAGTCAGAGTACTTTGAGGTGGTCAATAACTTGTATTTTATTTACAATCCAAAATAGGGATCTTAAGTTTTAAGAGTATTTCCTGTATTTCACCTAAGAACAGGGCTACAAAGAATGTCTGTACTCACTACTCCATCCCCATTGTAAAACACAAGTCTCTGCTTATATAACTTGACAAGTAGGTATGTGAGCGCATTATACTAGTCAGAGAGGAAACAGGATGCTATAAAAGAATGCAGCGATACATACACAGCTAAAACAGCAGCTGAGCTCTTTTGTGTACAATAAGAAAAATGAAAATAGGTACCCTTATTTGAGGACCCACTATATATCAGGGATATATGTCTACGTGTTAATTGTAAGCCTCATAAAAAATCATTCAATTTGGCATTAATAGCCTCATTCTATAATCTAGAAGATGAAGAAACTGAGTCTAAAGCTTAGGAACACTCATATTCTCACAGCTAGTAAATAAGACAGCTAGGGTTTAGGTCCAGATCAGGCAAGGTATAAAAGCCAATTCTCAACCATTATACTCTCCCTGCTCCGTGCCGGCAAACGCTGTATACCATAGGCTGTCACCATCGAGCATCGAGTCACCTGAATTCCAAGCCCTTGCTGCCGTAGCAGGCAGTCGCTACTGTGCTTGTCAGCCCTTCTCCGTGGCGGCAATGCCCTAGACCCATGGGTCCCTCCCTGGCTGCTGGTTCTAGACATCTGTATCTCTGTTTCCAAACTCCTAAGATGATCAGCAATAAAACAACGAAAGAACGAGAGGAGCTGCCTTTAAACCTAACCAGGATATGAGGTGCATATAAAATAAACAAACTTTTGCTCTGGGACTTCATCTTCCAAAGATTCTTTTGTCTAAGGAGAGCCAGACTAACATTCTGAATGAATTTTTGTTTGAGGAGTAATCTGAGGTTATGTCAATTAGTTTAAGTACGTCTACACTGGATCGACAAGAAATATCCTTTAACCAAACTTTCTTCAGAAGGAGTGTAGATTATTTTCAGTTAGAGATTAAACCTGTCAAAGTTTCCAGAACTGCTACTGAAATCATAATAAAGAATTCTTCCTATACAAATTCTTATTTTATATTTGCAGTGCATGTGGCTGATATTTGGAAAAGGGCCTAGAAACCCTACAATTATAATCAAGTTTATCAATTCTGTTCTCACTTAATTATAAATCCTGATTACATTTGCTCTGCCAGATTCCTGCCTAATGTTCCCATTTGATAATGAGCTCCATAAAAGCTATCCAGTGCACATGATTTCATGTGATGTTTCCCCAGGTACCAATGTACTCTGACTTGAAAAGATTACTCTAGTCCATGCATTTAGAAGTGAATTTCCTGGATTCTGTCATTCTCAGGTGCACTGCAGTGTAGCCCACTAACTGGGTCAGAGAAGTAGAAAAGAAGTTCTCTAAGTAATAATGAGGAGGACTTCTTACACAGCTTTCTTAATGCTAAGAAGGCTTTCAGAGCTGAAAGGCTTTATGTAAACATGCTAGAATGGCAAAATCTAGATACGGATGAGAAGATATGGGTATCAATACGTTGCCGTATTTAACCTCCTGCCTGGCCAATTTGTCCAGAATTACTGAAGAGATGGCCCTAGAACATCTTCCTACTGAAGATGACAAATACTGTATCTGACCAGGTTTTCTCCCTTTTTGTAGAAAATGTTCTCAAACACTGTTTTGGGGACGTTTTTCTCTGAATGAAGCAGGCCACACCACATCATTAAACTTCTTCCTAACAACTCATTATTATAAGGAAATGCAATGTGTAGATAATGGGTAATCTTGTGACAGCTAGTTAAACAAAAATATGTTTAGATATATTTTATTCTGTAATTTTTATTTTTTTTATTTTTTGAGAGAGAGAGTGTGAACACACATGGGGGAGGAGAGGCAGAAGGGGAGGGAGAAAGAGAATCTCAAGCAGACTCCATGCTGACCGTGGAGCCTAATGCAGGGCTTGATGTCATAACCCGTGTGATCATCACCTCAGCCAAAACCAAGTGTCAGACGTTTAACCAACTGAGCTACCCAGGTACCCCTTATTCTGCCATTTTTAAGAAAAGAAATTTTATTTTCAGATATTTTTCCTAGGTAAATAACTTTCCTGTGTTCTGATTTTGGGTCAATCCATTTTGAAGTCCACCAAGGAAACGTCAGAAAAAAAAAAAAAAAAAAGGGACAGTGAGGGTCACCTGATTTAAAATTTACAGAGTTTTGAGACTGTGGAGGTAAGATGAAAGCCCACTAGGAGCCTCTCCCAGTCCTGAGAAAGCTCAAAAGTAGATGAGGTGATGGAAGAAGTAAGACGAAACTCACTAGAATTAAAAGATCGTTCCCCTCTTTCCCTTTCTTCTGTAGTGAAACAGTGGTGGTTCTCTTCTTCTTTCCTTATGTACTTCCATTATTACACAATTCACACTTACGCAGCATAATGTATTCTGTATCACAAACTTTGCATTGGCAGAAGCAATGAGTGCAATCATTCCACTGAAAATTGAAAAAGCATTGCAAGTGATTTTCATACCTTAACAAGGGACTTAGAGAAGAAGATGTGTCAGAACAAATGAAAACTGGAAAGGAGCCCCTCCTGTCACAGGGTCAGTCACCTGACTTTAATAATTGCCAGAGAAGAGCAAGGCACATCTCAGAGACTCTTTCTCAAAACAACCACGAGTCTCCAGCCTTATATTTCATGTTCCTTTAACAGGTGTCTTGGGCTCTCTATGGCCCAACCCAAGAAGGAAAGGAATCACAAGGAAAGGAGAGACAGGTTTTAAAAGAAAGAAAAATGCCAGGGTAATGATCATCTACCATTTTGCCTCCAAACTTTTGTTGTGAAGTCTTTTCATTTGGACTACCTTGTGGTTTGTTAGGAATGAAAGAGCACGTAGTAACAACAGTTAAGATTTCCAAGTACATTTACATTCGAACTAAGAGACATTCTTAGAATCTGATTTGTAAACAAAATTCTCAGTCATGCTCTCAAAACAACACTAAGATTATCAAAAGTCTACACTAACAGTACCTACTGCTATATGTGTCTGTTTTCAAGGTTTACACTGTCTTTCAAGAACATGTATATGAAATACTAATAAATATGTGGTTTTCAGCTCTCTTTGTCCATATTTTATAAGTAGAAAGAGGAGGAATTAATACATCATAGCTGAAAAATAATGCAAAAAATAATTTATACGACTTTACCTGTGTATGTATCCTGTACACTAAAGAAGTACTGAGAACTATCTCATCCCATCTTCTCCACCAGTTCTAGGTAAATAAATACCAGTAATGAGCGATACATCTTCTACATGACCTTCACTCCAAAAACACAACAAAAGGAAGTTGTGCCTTGAATGTGGTCAATGACTATGAATTAAAAGTACAAATGAAGAAACTTCTAGAAAATAGGATCGCTAGAGAAAATGGAAAGGGCCCAGTTAAATTTGAATTTGAGATAAAGAACAAATCAATTTTCAGGGTAAGTATGTCTCAAATATTGCGTGGGATGTATGTAACATTTTTTAAAAGGGGGTTGTGTTTATCTCGAATTCAAATTTAACTAGGAGTCCAGTTTTCTTTTGTATTTTCCTAAATATGGCAGCCCTATTAAAAAATCTAAATTTTAAGCTACATTTTTGTATCTCAGAGAGCCACCAAGACATTGCCAGATTGATCATTGCATGGGAACTTGTGCTATATTATGCATCTATTTTTAAATAGATACGTTTTTGGTTTTTTGTTTTTCATTTTTTAATTCTAAATTCTGGGTTTTGTTTATACTTTTTTTAATAACAAAAAAATGGACATAAAAAAACTTATCAAATACATTTGTCATCATCTACTGCCCAGGCAGAATGAATATTCATATTTAATTTAATTTAATTTTGTGTGTGTGTGTTCCAAAATTCATTGTTTATGCACCACACCCAGTGCTCCACGCAATACACGTCCTCCTCAATACCCTCCAACAGGCTCACCCAAACCCCCACCTCACTCCCCTCCAAAACCCTCAGTTTATTTCTCAGAGTCTACAGTCTCTCATGGTTCATCTCCCCCTCCAATTTTCCCCAACTCCCTTCTCCTCTCCATCTCCCCATGACTTCCATGTTATTCTTTATGCTCCACAAATAGGTGAAACCATATTATAATTGACTCTCTGCTTGACTTATTTCACTCAGCATAATCTCTTCCAGTCCTGTCCATGTTGATACAAAATTTGGGTATTCATCTTTTCTGATGGAGGCATAATACTCCATTGTATATATGGACCATATCTTCTTTACGCATTCACCTGTTGAAGGGCATCTTTGTTCTTTCCACAGTTTGGCAACTGTGGCCATTGCTGCTATGAACACTGGAGTACGGATGGCCCTTCTTTCACTACATCTGTATCTTTGGAATAAATACCGAGTAATGCAATTGCCGAGTCCACCCCCAAACTACTAGAACTCATAGAGCAATTCAGTAATGTGGCAGAATACAAAATCAATGTACAGAAATCAGTTGCTTTCTTATACACTAACAATGAAAATATAGAAAGGGTTTTGTTTATTCTTATTTTCATTTTATACCATGAATACTTTTACATATTTAAATATTCTTTAAAATCATTCTTTCAGTAGTTACATATGAAACTTCCTATAAGATAATTTTTCCAAAATCCATGAAAGCTCATGTTCCCAGAGTAAGTGCTTTCAAGGGGCTTCTTTTTTTTTTTTTTTAAGATTTTATTTATTTATTTGACAAAGAGAGAGAGAGATCACAAATAGGCAGAGAGGCAGGCAAAGAGAGAGGGGGAAGCAGGCTCCCCACTGAGCAGAGAGCCCAATGCGGGACTCAATCCCAGGACCCTGAGATCTTGACCTGAGCTGAAGGCAGAGGCTTAACCCACTGAGCCACCCAGGTGCCCCTTTCAAGGGGCTTCTGGCTCATACAGAGCTTCTGCTAGGAAGATTAGGAGGGTTGGCATACACAGAGCAGTTAGCACCCTGACAAAATGCACAGCCAGAGAAGTACCCTTTTTGAAAGAAGATTGAAGTTGGCAATATAATTATTTATTTATTCTAATTTATGTCGGTTTTTTTTAATGTAGTGTTCAGTGATTCATTGGTTACATATAACACCCAGTGCACACCCTACTCCCCCTACCCCCTTTCTTCTGAGACCCTTCAATTCTTCTCCTAGGGTCCATAGTCAAACAAACAGATGGGTTTTATCTGCACGGTCATTTGAAAATCAAACTCCTCTTGAAGCAGGGTTTGGAATCAACTCATAGCACCATGCTTGCTGGTGTAGGATTAGGTTTCCATTACTTCCCATTTCTTTTCCTCAGTCTTCGTACTTGTAAAAAATTAGGATAATACATAATACTTCATAAGTACCATGAAGTAATTGAAATGTATCCCTGCCATGCATAGTACAATATCTGACAAGTATGAATTTACTAAAGTGTAGGGATTAAGAGAGAGGGCTCTGGACCTGGGCATCCTGGATTATTCAAAGCCTGAATGCAACCCTCCCTAGCCACTGGCCTAAGGCAAGTTACTACACCTTCTGCTGCTTCAAGCTTTTCATTTGAATTTAAGAATAATGATGGTACAGAAAGGATGAATACCCAACTTTTGTAGCAACATGGACGGGACTGGAAGAGATTATGCTGAGTGAAATAAATCAAGCAGAGAGAGTCAATTATCATATGGTTTCACTTATTTGTGGAGCATAACAAATAGCATGGAGGACAAGGGGAGATGGAGAGAAGGGAGTTGAGGGAAGGGGAGGTGAACCATGAGGGACTATGGACACTGAAAAACAACCTGAGGGTTTTGAAGGGGTGGGGGGTGGGGGGTTGGGGGAACCAGGTGTTGGGTATTGGGGAGGGCACGTATTGCATGGAGCACTGGGTGTGTTGTAAAAATAAATACTGTTATGTTGAAAAGAAAAAAAAAAAGAAGAATGATGGTAAATTTTCCATCAGATGTTTATGAAATTTAAAGAATCATTGCACATACAGCCCTGACTTTAACTTTATAATAATTTGATGATGATGAATTGAAATAATTAATATTCTTGTGGACTTCAATAAGTACTTGTTAATGACTTAAATGCATATTTGCAGCCTAACATTACTAAATGCATTGGATATGCATTGCATTCACACTCAAAATTATGTCAAAATTTTGTCTTTTACTTTCGATTTTGTGTTAAAAATTACTTCCTGAATTCTAAGCTCTATCAGCATTAGAATAAAAATTCACATGTGAACAGTAGCTATGTTTACTAGAATATTTGAAAAATAAATTTCTCAGGACCATTCTCTCACTTGGCTTGAAAATAACAACCCAGACCCTGTTTATGAACTTTCAGATCTTTAAAAAAATTCCTCCTATTTCTCTCATAAAAAATCTAGTATCAACCCTGAAGCTTATAAACTGATTTGATAGAAAGATGTTCTACCATAAGAAATAAAATGCTCAGTAGATGAACTTACTAGAAAAATTAGTTTCCTGGTAGAAGGGCTCACATTTTTACCTGTATCCCACGGTATTAACTATGATCCCATTAAACAACTTCTGAAACAAGAACAAAAGCTTTAAAATGACATTGAATTAAGAGCTAGAAACTGGGGAGCCTGGGTGTTTCAGTTGGCTAAGCATCTGCCTTCAGCACAGGTCATGACCCAGGAGAATCACGCCCCATGTCCTGCTTCTCCCTCTGACCATCCCCCCTCTCATGCTCTCACTCTGTCTCTCTTTCTCTCAAACAAATAAATAAAATCTTTAAGAAATTTTTAAAAAATAAAAGTAAATGGTGGTTTGTCTTCAACTCCCTTCACCTCTCTAAAATATTTCTGTTTTTGAAAAGTAAAATGAAATACCTCAACAGATGATAACAGAGCAGTAAAATTTGTATGTAGGCTAAATTGACAAGTTCTATGTGTTCATTCTAATTACTATACACTGATTTATGCCACCATCAAAAATTAACCCTCAAACTTAAGTGGCTTCATACAACCAAGATTTGCCTCTGATACATCTACAGGTTAGTGGAAGTCAATGAAGATTTCTTCTCCACATATGCCTTTCAAGGTCCCAGTGGGGGGATTTTCCACTTTGGTATTCACAGTGGCAGAACAGTGGAGAAATTATACCGATCCAAAATGCCTTGGCCCAGAATCACAAGGTCACATCCTCCCCAACCTGTTGGCTAGAAAGCCATGTGGTTGCATGTACCTGGAGGAGAGTGCAGAATGGGAGAGAGCACAAGGATGCTTAGTGAACAATAAATGTCCCAGCAAAGAGGCAACTATCATCAAATAGTCAAGTGTAACTCTCACCATCGTAGCTCTTCTGAAAGTATGAAGTTCACAGTAACAAAAGCCTGTTCTTGCTTCACAATACATAATCACTGCTCAATTCCCACCCAGTCAGTCAAGATAAAAAGTGAGCGAGCTTATGGTTCAAGGAATTTAATTATTTTCTTCTAACCAGCTATAGTTGAGCTTGTCAGCCATGTTGATATTGAGTAATTGCCTATATATCTTGTCTTTTCTCACAATTTGATTTCTTTTCATAATGAAAGCTCAAGGAATTTGTTGTTTCCTTTAGTACAGATGGTCCTCATTTGATGTTATAAATGTGCTACCGAAAAGTTGTGCGTAAATCAGATTTTTATAAATCGAATCACATTCCCATTAACTTTATCTTTGCTTCTGCTTCACAGTAGCTCCGGACAATTTATCTTTAAATTAGTCTCAGTTTTATAGAGAAGAGTGACAGGTCAGAAGGTATTTCCCAATAGGCTGGGATAAGAATAGACCTTCCATTACCAGGATATGGACTAGTTCTTCACACTGACATGTTATCAGAGTCCACTGAGGGGAAAGATGCCCAGTTTTTTAAAACAAAAACAAAAAAGGGAAGGGAAGACTGCCAGGTATGATGAAAGGAATTTCCTCCCATTTCAAGAGTACATCACCCAAAAATATTACTCCAAGTGCAAGTGACTTTTCTATATCACAACATGCTAGTTCAAAGCATTGAGATCTTTTTCATCAGATATAATGAGTCCTAGAGTCCTAGTCAAACAAATTAGCAACCTTATTTCATAGACTCACTTGATGAAAAGGAAAAATTCACATTGAAATCGAGAAAAGGAAGGCGGTGTCAAAAAGAAGTATTTGATAATTTGTCCAGATGTATGTTCCTGCACTATTTTTGTTAACTAAAATAAACCCTGAAAAAAAAATGAACAATACTTTTTACTGAAAACTGAACAGTACAATTCTCTTATCTTCTCTTTCTTTGCTTTTTTCCCTCAAATGATTTGTTATAGTCGCTGGCAACTTCAAGAATAGTCAGGGCAGCATGAAAGAGCTTTCTTTATCTGTTATGTTATTCTGAGTTGTTTTTTCCTTATATCTCAACTTTATTCCAATGGTCATTCTCTCATCCATAGCAATCACAGACTCATAAAATCTTAGGGTACAGAAGGACCTAAAAAAAAAAAACACTAATCCTCTTTTGTGCATTCTGAGCCATATCCCACAAAAGAAGAAATATCGGTGAAAAATAAAAAGACCCGAGGATGAGTAGGGCAGAGCACAAATGACTTTTGGTAAGAAGAAAGAGCTAAGATGATAGGGAATGAAGGGAATTAGTATGTCTGTTTTGCTTTGCCTGTCACCTTGCTGTCCCTTATTTCCCACATCTATATTAATCACAGAATGCTATGACACAGCCCTCTCTCCAGGTACATGTGCATTAACTACACTCCTGTTCTCCTATGGGACGAACTGCTGTTTGATGCATGTTAAATTTAATGCAGATGTTTGAGAATGGCAGAGTCCTGTCGGGATCAACACCCGGTTTTAGAAATTGGTATACACATTAAAAGGGAAATTAGGGAAAATCAGGCATTACGTTACCGAGGATGAAATTGTTTGGTTAAGACCAGAGACCAGAGAACAACTTCAGAAGCAAAGTAGAGGGTTTGACTTGTCAAAGAATGAGAAACTCAGGGTGACCCCGAGGACCTAAGAAATTCCCTGACACTCAGGACAGTGTCCTGAGAGACCCTGGATTTGTACTTTGCTCCTTTATTTCAGGTATATAGAACAATACATATTGTGCAGGAGTACAAACACAGACAACAAATGCATGGTAAACAGTAGGGATAAAAGGCAAGCAATCCATTCGATCAGTTAATCCAAAAGGGAACTCCCTAAATCCTACAGCTATGGGAGGATGCAGAACTCCTGGTGGCTTCTGATGGCTGAGCTGAGCAAATCTGCAGAGCTGTTTGCTGCAGCAGAGACTACAGATCCCACACAGAATTGACTGCCAAGACCTTCGCTGGGTAGTAGAATGATCAGAGGCTCCAAAGGCTTAAGGGGACAAGAGGACCTGAAACAGAACAGAAGCGGTGACTCTTATATCCTCTTAGGAATTACTCAATCAATTAGGGGCATGTTAAAAATAAAGATCCCAACTTACTCCTAAACATTCTCATTGAGAGTCTGGGGAGAGCCTAGGAACTTTCACAATTAACAAAGTTTGTAAATGACTGTGATGAGGTGGTCCATAGAGTATGCTTTGAGAAACATAGCTGTGAGGAAAGTGGCATGAAAACAGCTTCTCATGGCATTCTAACAAAAGAGATGTAAGGCCAGAACATAACAAAGGAAAGCAACAAAGCCACGTCCCCACGTAGACCTGACCCAGATTTGTAACAAACCAGACTTCTAAACACATTTGCCAGATTTTATAGATACCTTCAAGCTCATGCATTATAATAATCGTCTAAATACCTAAACTAGGTAAAGGTATGAAGGGCTCCGAATTTTCCCCACAGTTACATCAAATCTGTTATGACGTATCTGTAGAAATCACCTAAATTAGGTGAGAATATCACTTTGTATATAGAAATCATTCACACTCATGGGTTTTAGAAATGCTCAGCTTCACACAGCTTCAAAAGCCTGCTGTCCTAGTTTGAATTGAAAAACATGTCTTTGTTCAAGTGACATAGATAGTCTCAGGAAACGATGCTCTGTGTCCTAAGGTGTGCGAAATATTTTCCTAACTCTCTCATCCAGTTGTGAGACCTCAAACTCATGCCCCTTCTTTCTCCATCAAGGAAATCGCCAAAATACCTCTGGAAGTCATTAAATCCTTTCCATCTTCAACATGACATCAGACTCCTTCTGTTCCTACAGTCCTGACAAGGGTCAGCACAAGAGAACGTGCCACAGCAGGCCAACTTCTCAGTGTCCATCCAACTACTGGTGCATCGGTGACGCCGTGCCAGTACCACGAAGCACAGAAGCTGTCCCACTGATGTAGAAAGAATCACTTCCTCCTCAACCCTCAAGTGCTTTTGTGCCATACTCTGTCACAATCATGCCAAATGCTAAGGTGTAGGGCAAAATGTTTTCTCCGAATACGGTGTGAAAATCACTGTTTCTGTTCCTTCTTGCATTTCCACACTCCCGCGGACTCAGCAGGAAACATGGGAGTTGACCAGAAGACTGACCTCGAAAAACACTCTTCTAAACATCCCATCTCAGAGCAGAGATTACCTTTCTCTGTCTTCCTTTGCTACCTTTCCTATGCTACTTACATACCATACAGTTTTTACATGGGGTTCTGGAGAATCCTGTGTCAAATCTCCAGTTACTTGTGAAATAGGCCGACCCCCCGCCCCCGACCCCAGGTCCCACTTCAAGCTACTGCCTCAGAATCTCTGGGCTGGATGAAGGAATTGGCTTATGAAAAAGCATCCCAGGTAATTACTGTGCATACTAAGTTTTATGGCCCTTTAGAATTGTACAATTAGCTCATTCTACCCAAGGGTTTTATTTTACTTGGAAGCTTTAGATTAAATGAACAATTAATGTCTCCTTAAAATTTGAAACTTAGATATAATTGCAGCAGTCTCCCTGAACCATTTATTCTCAGATAGGGTTGGCCAGAAAGGATCTAGAAATTTAAAAAGGCTTTAATTGTATTTGTAGAAAAACGTTATTTTATAACTATTATTTGCTCTGATGTTGCTCCTGTCATATTTGCTTAGAAAAAGTGGTACGAAAGAAAAATCTGAGTCCCTCTTTTAGAATATTACACTAGACATGGCATTAGATTGGATTGCAAGTTTGTCTACGTTATTTATTAGGGTAAAACCACATATCAGAGTTAGCAGTATATCACCACAGATATGGCTACTAAAAGAAAGAAAGTTGCTGTTGGAATAAATATGGCATCTTCCAATTAGTCAACAGCATGGATACTGTCTGAGACTGAGGTGGATGTTTGTGCCTAAAACCTCTTCGAAAACATGAGTGCTAATGGTCTAACTCAAGAGAGATGTGGTAGCATTGCTTGGTACATAATAAAGCTTCTCCAGAGCTCTAATGACATAAAATCTAAAGCTCCCATGGGATCACATAAGGTAGAATTTAGGAAAATTGACTAGGGGTGGGCCCTCTTAGGAAAGAAGAAGCATCTCATATTGATATGTTAAGAGGATGCTTGAGCTTACATGGATGGCATCCACGGCTGATGGACCCCATGAGAAACAGAGCACTGCAGTGGAGTTTCTGGGGTATGGGAATGTAGAAAATCTCAGTTTGGGGTAGGCATCCAAGGTATGGAACAAGAAAGTTCCAGGTTCAGGGACACCTGCCTGGCTCTGTCAGTAGAGCAGGCAACTCTTGATCTCGGGGTTGTGAGTTTGAGCCTTATGTTGAGTGTAGAGTTTACTTTAAACTAATTATTTTTTTTTTAATTTATAGGTTCAATTCCTTAACATGGAAATAAAGTTTATATCAAGAACTAAAGAAAGGGGAACCAGGATGAGGTCTCAAATCCAAATGGAATTAGAAGCCTAAGCAGATAGTCTGCCATATGGTAAAGGGTGAGTAAATAGGGAGATCTATTTTTAGAAGAGAGCAAGGAGCAGTGGCATAGAACCAGTTGCCATCTTCTAGGATCCCCCAACTCTCTGAAGATGGAGTTTCTAATATGGAACCAAGCACTGTTATTTCTTTCTGGTTTAGGGATTGCACACAGCTATGCCTGTAGGGAATGAGTGTTTTATTTCTAATGCTTTGGGGTTGTTAGGAGGTAGGTAGGTGATAAAATGATATCTGCTGGAAGATCACTGAAACAGTTTTGAACCAAGAGCAAATCTTTATCCCCAATCTAAAGACAAGAATAGGAGAAAGAAAAGGGGTCCACGTGATTAAGAGACTCTCCCCTGTGACTGAAGCAAATAAGAATGCATGTCCTATGGGTATGCTTGGCTGTAAATAGGAAAGCTCCCAAAACTAATACAGTATTTGAAATTGGAAATAACTTACTGGTGCAAATAAAATTTCCAACACCAGAAAGATTTTAAAGAAAATTTTTTAAAAAGAGAACAGACAAGGAAAACCGGAGAAATATTTCCTTGTGTGTTGTGATATGGAGAATTGGGTGAAACATTTGTTCAATGTTTGCATAACACTGTCCAAAAGAGATTGAGTAGCTAATTAATATAACATTTTTATCATCAGAACAGTGTTGAGACACATGAAAATAGTTTTTAATCTAGAAATAAACAGGTTTTTTAACTTCTGTGTTGTGCAGATTTGTTCCATGTAACAGAGCAAAGTCTTTCATGGATTTCTCAGCATGGCTACTCCCTTCAAACACAACCTCTGGTTATTAAAGTCTTTTCCCCAGGTGTCTTATTACTTCAGATGTAGCTAACATTTCTTATGTATTCTTCAAATCCCAGCTAAGGAATTTTATATACATTATTTCATGTAATATTCTAGACAGTGTGCTTTATTATGTATTCTTTTATATTTTGTTCAATAATAAGTTATACTCTATATTATAAATTAATAAATTGTCGTGATGCCTTATAAGACCTATCTGTAGAATTTGAAAAGTGAATCTGTTCCTTGAGACCTAATTACTCTCTGTAATTGTGGGTTCTATCCTGTGAATTCTATCCTGTAGGGAAATGAAAACTTGAGTACAACAATCTCTCAAAGCCACCCAAACCAGCCCACCAATGATATTCGTACTAAATTTACCTCTTACAAAATGCATCATTCAAAATAAAAGCCCAATTTGTTTAGAGCCCATCCTTGAAACATTAAAAAAAAAAAAAAAAAACCCACTCAACGTTCTTTAAAATGGTTCGAAGTTTAATTCTTTTCCAGATAATTCTCTGGGGATTGTATGTTTCCTTTCATCTTCCCTTAAACAAAGAAGCAGTATTGAGTAGTCCCCGGAACCAATCAGAGAAAAATCTTCATCTTGCCTTTACTAGCCTTTACTTGCGTTTACTATCTTGGAAGAAACATAACAACCAGAAGTAACACACAGTAGAAGGGCGTGACAGGATAATGGAAAGAGAAATGTTGTCTATACATCTCCAGCACAGAAAGACAGAACATATTAATAAAGCAACCATAAAATATTTTTAACTTCTTCAAATGAAAGAACTGCAAGAAAAAAATGTGATTTAACGAAAAAAATTTTAATAAATACCAGCACTGGATTATTAAGATGGCAGATAAGAGCACTTAATAAAACACGTGTCAAGCAAAACCCAGGCCAGGATCATTTGAGATAAAATAGTCTTATTATCATACAATCTATAAAAGATTAATGAAACCTTTAATGCAAAGCATTAATGGAGCTGCCTGCATCCTGACCTTACCTAGACTTTTTTAGGACTCTGGCAGTTTTAAGTAGGAAGAATAGCTTTATTCAAGAAGGTTTCTTTTCCTTCTAAAATTTGTTCACATTTAAGAAAATTCAGATATATGGGCTTTTCCCTTTACATATAGTGCTGTTATCATTCATATATAATTGTCCATAAAACTCCTTGAAAAGTCTATTAATCTCTTCAGTATCCATGAACTTAATACCATAATTGTTCTTAACTGTAGCTATAGTAGAAGAACTGCTTGCCTGTTTTCTTGCTAATAACCCACTGGTTTTATGACTGAATTGAAATAAAGCCAGTTCTTCTAGCAATAAAGGTGAGGGTGACCCAGATGAATTAGATAATTGCCTTCACAGCCTATTGATCTTCTATTTGAGGTCTTTTAGGTCTGAATATTTTCTCTTTACTAATAGAGCTTCACATTTTTTTCAGTTGCTAAGAGATGTAGCTGGAGCTTAAGAATATTAGGGGAAAAAATTGAGGGCAGGGTAATATTAAAACATGGCGGGTTCAAAAGTTCTTTCAGTTTCTGACATTAAGGTGGCATTTTCTATTACAAAACACGGAACATATAGCTTAATAACAAATAACTCATTCACTCACACAGGTGGATCGTTACCATGTGTTATTCACTATGTTAGACCTGCAGACTGAAAAAAGAAATCTGCCCTGGAAGAAACTCAGAGCTTGGTGACAAGAAAGACACATGTATAGATATTTAAATATCAATCATACAAGAGGAGAATGCACAGGTTATTATGAGAGCAGAGATGAGAAAAATCCAGCCCAGCATGAAGGAAAAGGAATAGAAAAACACAAATATGTTTTGCAATCTGAAGTGCAGTCTCAAATTACGATTTTCTGGGGGCACCTGGGTGGCTCAGTGGGTTAAAGCCTCTGCCTTTGGCTCAGGTCATGATCTGAGGATCTTGGGATCGAGCCCCGCATCAGGCTCTCTGCTCAGCGGGGAACCTGCTTCCCCTTCTCTCTCTGTCTGCTTCTCTGCCTACTTGTGATCTCTGTCTGCCAAATAAATAAATAAAATCTTTAAAAAAATAAATTACGATTTTCTGCTACAAAAAGTGAGAATCCATTAAGGCTCGTTGCCTTTGCACAGGAAAGAGGACACCTCAGTCACTGAAACTAGAACAACAATAATCAAGATATTAGTGATTAAAACAAATGTGCCGTTAAAGTGGGCATTTTTTTTTTTTAAGATTTTATTTATTTATTTGACAGAGAGAGATCACAAGTAGGCAGAGAGGCAGGGGGAAGCAGGCTCCCTGCTGAGCAGAGATCCCGATTCGGGGCTGGATCCCAGGATCCTGAGATCATGACCCGAGCCGAAGGCAGTGGCCTAACCCACCGAGCTACCCAGGTGCCCCTAAAGTGGGCATTTTAAGGGAATTAGCTGGTGTGGTAGGAGTAATAGAAAACAGGGTAGAACTTTAAAATTTCATGACAACATTGCAGAAGAATAATTGGAATTGGAATCATAAAGATGATTCCAGAAAACACAGTAGACAGCGTTATTATAACCAATATGACCTTCTGCCAGTCAAACCACTTTCCTTGAGATCTGCAATTTGCATTTTGTTCCAACCCTTAATCCTTCTTACTAGAATTCTTTCGCATTCTCTTTCTCCCACAATCTACTTCTTGTATGAGATAATGTGATTTATAATAACATAGATTTGGTCTTCCTACCCAATGCTGACACTGAGCTCCTAAATACTTCAAAATCTCACAGGTGATGAGAACAATAAAGGTGTCTTTTTTTGTTAATGAGGCGACTTTTGGGCCACGCCTAAGGAGAGAGCTGGTTATCAGAGGAGTCAACTGTGTGATTAGCACCTCCTGCAGGGATAGGAGAGGGACTTAAGATTAAGTTGAACCACCAAAAGCCATGATTTAATCAATCCTGCTTATGTAATGAGATTTCCATAAAACCCCAAAAGAGTGAGAGTCAGAGAGCTTCTGGGTTGGTGGACACATGGAGATTTGGGAAGAGTGGCATGCTGTGAGGCCCTTGAAGTTTCACACCCTTTCCCACAAGCCTTGCCCTCTGCATCTCTTCCATCTGCCTATTGCTGCCCATATCCTTTTATAATAACCCCATGATCTAGTAAGATGTTTCTTGAGTTCTGTGAGCCACTCTAACAAATTAACTGAACCCAAGAAGGGAATTATGAAAACAACTGCTTAAAAAAGCCGGTCTGTCAAAAGTATAAGTAACAATATAGACTTGTGATTGGCATCCTTTGTTGGAGGGGGGTCCCTGGAACCGTTTATCTATAAATCTCAGTCAGAGAATCTGGGCTTGCAACAGGTGTCTGAAGTGTGTTGTTTGGGAAGGGAGTAAGGAGGTGGTTTGTAAGACTGAGTCCTTTACCTGTGCACTCCAGGTAGGTAGTATCAGAATTGACCTGAGTTGTAGGACACCCTGCTGTTATCTGAAAATTACCTGGTATCATGGAGATATTCCACATAAATCGGAAATTTGGTGCAGAACCAATTTGCTGTACTTGTTGATGACCCAGCCCTAGACTTACTCTTTTATACTGTTTGGGCTGCTATCACTGAATACCATAGATTGGGTGGTATATAATCAACAGAAATTGAGTTCTCACAGTGCTGGTAGTGCTAGAAGCTGGAAAGTCCAAGATAAGCTGGCTGGCAGATTTGGTGTCTGGTGAGAACTCTCTTCCTGGATCACAGACAGCCATCTTCTTGTTGTGTCCTCACATGGCACAAGGGGTAAGGGAGCAATTGGGATCTCTTTTAGAAGACTCTCCCCTTATGATGTAATCACTTTCCAAAAGCCTCACCCCCAAAGACTATCACATTGGGGATTAGGTTTCAACATAATACTTGGGGTAGGTGGTACACAAACATTCAATCTATAATATTTACCTTTCCCACAAAGGCTGAAGATGGTTCCAGCCACCACTGATTTTTCTAAGATTGCATATAAAGGGTTAAATAAAAATTTTCACATACCACAAGGCTGGTGGTATATTCAGATATGTTCATTTCACAAGACATTTTATGTAATGCATGGTGTCACTGAGTCACGTCCTGCATAAATCAGGTTAAATACGGGTTAAGTGACCTCAGCCATGAGTGGAAGAAAAAGGTTCCTCCACCAAAGAAACCCTTTGGCTCTGTTATCATAAGCAGCCAGCTAATTAACAACTAAAACTGTACCATGTTCCATTTCCTTCTAAGTTTTCTAGCTGAAAGAAAGGATAAAAAGAAAGAGAATTACATCAAAAGAGCTGGCTGTCCTCAGGTAATTCACTCTGGGTGCTGAGCAAGTTAGTATTCCTTGGGAATAGACAACAAAGTATCCACTAATGGCACTAAGGACTGTTAAACCCTTCAAGGAAAAAAAGAGATTCAACCACTTCTTTTGATGAGAATAACCCTGAAGGAACTAATAATAGAAATTGAGTAAAATATACTACTGATGTCAAGAAATCGATGTAATTTAGATCTTCTTTAAAGAGGAATATTAATAAAATATACCCTGAGATCACAGGGTATATTTTTTATTACTTTGCAAAGATAAAACTTCATTAACGGGGACATAAAAAACTATAACAACATGTCAAGGAATATGGATGTAATCAAATTAATTGAGATTATTTCACAATAGTGATAAATCAGACACAGAACCTTACTAACCTTCATTTTATTATTTACCTTATATTCTTTACGTACAATGCCAAAAGTTGCTATTCTCATATTTCAGAGGAAGATCATTAATATTAATAATTGTTTTATAGAATTCAATTTAAAGAAATTTTATGTTGAGCTTCCTACTCTCTGCAAAGAAGAGGGCAAGGTAGTACAGAAGCTTCAGGAAAGAGGAAGCAGTCTTTTTGCTCCAAGAGTTAGCTATCTAGACATGAAGAGTGACCCATGTGAAAATAAATAAGGAAACCTCTTTAAAATGGAGTCAGGAGCCCTGAAAGGGGAGCTCTTACCCAACTGCCACTCTTTGCAGCCTGCAAAACCAGCCAGAAGGAAGATAATTATTCTGACAAAGGAATTTTCACATAGGAATTTATCTCCTGCCTTGAAGAAAAAGAAGGAAGATCCCTCTCTGCCCTAGTAACAACACGCTAACCACCACTCGCAGCCAATGAGAAATCCCTGCTACCTTGAACTCTTGTTCTTCTCTAATAAGATTTTGTTCAGAACAACCCTCCCCAATTTCTTCCTAAAACCTAATAAATTGACCTTTCCCTTATCTCTTTGGGCTGGGCCATGGTTCACCATAGCTTGCATGTCCTAAATTACAACTCCTCTGCTATTCCCAAATGAAACCTTTTTTTTTTTTCTTACTTAAATAAAATTGTACTTTGTTCTGTTTTAAGTTAGCACTTGTAAACCACAAATATAATTGCTAAGCAATATCATAAAAAAGAATACAGATTGCCATAGAAATGTTTTAAGGATGGAGGGAGTACCTACAGCTAACAAGATTAGAAAAAAGTTTGAATGAAGTTCTGTAGTCTGAAGAAGATCTTGAAATCAGGATATGCCTTTTGTATTCATAGCTGAGGAACATTCTAGGTAGGACCATTTCAGAAAATATGGTTTGGAAGTTAAGATCAAGTGAAAGAATATATGTGATCATGTTCTGATACTACATGCATTGTTCTTGCAAAGTTTGGATTTTACATGCATTGCTTTTGTAAAGCCCTCTGGTCTCCAAGAACTCTATAGCACATTATCTAATTTTAACCTTAAAATATTCAGGAATTACAATCAGAAATTCGCATCTCCATCTCACAGCTAGATACAGGAGACACAGCCAACTGAACTTCAGAGACAGGAAATTTGCCAAAGGCCATCATGCTAATGAGTGTGCAATCCAGATTCAAAACCCTTATCACTGTCCCTTTACCTAACTAAGCATGTGTGTGGACCACAATTCTTTGTCTCTTCATACAATTTTAGTTGTCACCAAGTAAAAAAACATGGACAGATAAGATAAAGTCATCTCTTATCTTTGCCATGAAAACATTAAGGAAATGCTTTTCCATTTCCATAGTATTGATTTTGTGTTTGTCTCTGATGCAAAGGATTAGTTTTATTTTTAAAGAGAACAAAAATTTCAAAAAAGCAACTCAATTATCATGAAGATAATTTCAAAAAAGCAACTCAATTATCATCTATAGAAATGTAATTAAAAATACATTTCTCTCTCTGTTGTTTTGTGGGCTAAATGAGGTAATGAATGTGAAAGATCTAACACAAATCAATGCTCAGTTAGTATATTTCTTCTGCATCTGAATATACAGTCTTAAAAATCAAGTTTCTATAACACATTCCTTACACAGTTTACATCTTGTTGTATCTACTAATAGATAACACTTTCGATGGACCTAAACAAAATTCATTAGCACATACTCAGCTACAGTGAAAATTCTGAAGATTTCTAGAATATATCAAGGAAATACTCCATACACTCAAAACCCAAAAACTTTAAAAGTCATTCAAATCCTTATTTAGTAAATATCTGAGTCAAAACATTTCTGATAATTTTTTGGTTAAATAAACTCTGCCCATGGTGCTTAATTTTTGAGTCAATACTGATAAAACTTTTGCTTTCCTTTGAAAAAATTGGGAAAAACTTAAAAACCAGTCATCAATTAACCAAATAGCTGATTAAATTAATCATTTTATGAGCCTGTCAAAGAAAAAAAGGTGCATCCTTACATTAGTAAGGAGAAACTATGAGAAGCGGACTCTTGCAAAAACACAAGGAAGGGAGTTCATGCAGTAAAAAGAAGGCTCTGAAAATGTCTTCCATGAAGGGATTTCCTTCACCAGGAGAAGTAAAACAACCCAGTGGAAAGAGCTGAGTGTGAGGGAATGGAGTGAGCAGGTGATGTAATGAGGCAGTTGAAAAGGAAATACTTTTCTCCATGGTCATCAGATGATCAAGAGGGGCCATTAAGGGAGGGTCACTCCATTTTCCAGTGCTTGATTAAGCTCAAAGATAGGCAATAGTTCTAAGGCCTGGGGAAATGAGAGGAACTTGACTAAAAACTTTAGTCAAGTCAAGTCAACAGGCGTTTTGTCCATATTCATCAGTGAAGATAAAGAATTCAGCTAATCAGGGGCGCCTGGGTGGCTCAGTGGGTTAAAGCCTCTGCCTTCGGCTCAGATCATGATCCCAGGGTCCTGGGATCGAGTCCCACATCGGGCTCTCTGCTCAGCAGGGAGTCTGCTTCCTCGTCTCCCTCTGCCTGCTTCTCTGCCTACTTGTGATCTCTGTCTGTCAAATAAATAAATAAAATCTTAAAAAAAAAAAAAAAAGAATTCAGCTAATCATTTATAAGACAAAGAATGGGAATTTGGAGGATCTGTGTCTAGCCTTGTCATAGGTAATAATTCGTTCACAGCAGAAGGCAAGCAAATAAAACCAAACAAAGAGAAAAACACCAAACATCCATGAAAAAAAAAAAAACACTTCCCAGAACACAAAAGGGTGAGATTTGTTAACCATTACTCTTTTCCAAAGCACAGTCCTTAAGAAAAGTTCAACACTGTATGTGCTCATGGACTCAGTGGGTCAGGAATCCAGGGAAAATATGTCTGTGCTCCATAGTCTCAGAGGCCTAGGGAAAAATTCAAAGCCTATAAGTGGTTTGAGGGCTGGGGACCGGAATCATCTTAAAATTTGCTTATGTAACCTGTCTGGTGCCTAGTCTGGTCACTTGAAGGCTAGGGCTTCCAACTAGAGCAATTCCATGTGGTCTGTCCAGGTAGTTGATTTCTTCATAGAATGTCAATCTCAAAGCACTCAGACTCCTTACATAGTAACTCAGAGCCCCAAGTACCAGAGTTCAGATGAATACACCAGATGCTGCAATATCTTTTATGACCCAGCCTCAAAAGTCACAGTGTTATTTCCACAGTACTCTATTGGCCAAGGGGAACTAAATTAGCCACTTCTTAGTAAAGGAACGGCTAGGCTGCATCGTAGACTAGCATGTGAGAGGAGATTTTATCACTACAATCTTGGAAAATACAATCAGTCACAATCTTCAAATCTTTATCTATAAATATCACAGAAATATTTGTAGGTAAAATATATAAGAAATTAGCATTTTAGGTGAATATTAGGAAATAAAGACGATTATAAAATTCAATGCTTTGTACCTCAGACTCAATTAAATTTAAAAACAATTTTTAATATCCCTATGTATATACTAAATTGTGTTCAAGTTTTGTTATTTGACTACTTTTATCATAATAATGTTTTACAGATACATATTTTTATAGAATATGTAAATGTACATTTTCTCTTAAGAATAAAGATTTATGAAGAGTTAGTATATCATAGCAGAAAGAAACTTGGTCTTGGCATTAAGGCAGATATAAATAAAAATCCCAGCTTAGTCACACTAGTTACTTCTAGATGTATATCCTATAAAGTCAGGAATAAAGTAGGATGCCCACTATCACTATAATAATTTAACCCTTTTTTGCATTTTATTTTTTTATTATGAAAATGATATTGCTCCCTTTAGAAAACTATACATATGGAAAAGTATAAAAAAGAAAATAGTTATTTACAATTTCTCACTATCGTGGACATTCTGAAAGCTTTTGCTACTGTTTTCTGTGCATGTTTGTTTATCACATATTCTTTTTTATTTAAATTTTAGTTAACACATAGTGCAATATTGGTTTTTGGAGTAGAATTTAGTGATTCATCACTTACACAAACACCCAGTGCTCATCATAACAAGTACCCCCCTAAGACCCATCCCCCATCTAACCCATTCCTCCCATCTACCTCCATCAACCCTCAGTTTGTTCTCTATCATTTACAGTCTCTTAGGCACCAGGATGGGCTCAGTTGGTTAAGTGTCTGCCTTTGGCTCAGGTCACAATCTCAGAGTCCTGGGATGCACCCTGCATTGGACTCTGCTCAGAGGGGAATCTGCTTTTCCCTCTTCCTCTGCACTCTTTCCCTCTCAAATAAATAAATAAAATCTTTAAAAAATTTTAAAAAGAATTTTCTAAGGAGACTCTTATGGCTTATTTCCCTCTCCTCTTTCCCCCTTCCCATAGGTTCATCTGTTTTGTTTCTTAAATTTCACATATGAGTGAGATCATTTGGTATTTTTCTTTCTCTGACTGACTCATTTCACTTAATATAATACACTCTAGCTCTCTCCATATCATTGCAAATGGCAACATTTCATGCTTTTTGATGGCTGGGTAATATTCTTTTACATATAAAGAAGATATACATCTATATACCACATCTTCTTTTTCTATTCATTAGTTGATGAACTTTTGGGCTCTCTCCATCATTTGGTTATTTTTGATAATGCTGCTATAAACATCAGGGAGCATGTAGCTCTTTGAATCTGTATTTTTGTATCCTTTGGGTAAATACCTAATAGTGACTTTGCTGAGTCATTCTCAGGAAACGGTACTTCCATATCATTCTCCAGAGTGACTGCACCACACCAAGAGTGTGAGAGGGTTCCCTTTCTCCACATCACTTGTTTCTTGTGTTGCTAATTTTAGCCATTCTAACAGGTGTGAGGTATCTCACTGTGGGTTTGATTTGTATTTCCCTGGATGAGTGATTTTGAGAATCTTTTCATGTGTCTATTAGCCATCTGGATGTCTTCTTTGGACATCAGTCTATTGATGCCTCCTGCCCATTTCTTAACTGGATTATTTGTTTTTTGGGTGTTGAGTTTGCTAAGTTCTTTATAGATCTTGGCTACTAACCCTTTTTCCAATGTGTCATTTGAAAATATCTTCTCCCATTTTGTAGGCTGCCTTTGATTTTGTTGATTGTCTCCTTCACTATACAGAAACATTTTATTTTGATCAAGTCCCAATAGTTCATTTTTGCTTGTGTTTCCCTTACCTCCAGAGACACATCTAGTAGGAAGTTGCTATGGCCGATGTCAAAGAAGTTGCTGCTGTGTTCTTCTATAGAATTTTGATGATTTCCTGTCTCACATTTAGGTCTTCCATCCATTTTGAGTCTATTTTTGTGTATGGTATAAGAAAGTAGTCCAGTTTCATTCTTCTACATGTTGCTGTCCAGTTTTCGCATCACCATTTATAGAAGAGACTTTTTTCCATTAGATATTCTTTCCTCCTTTGTCAAAGACTATTGTCCATATAGTTATGGATCCATTTCTGGGTTTTTTTAGTCAGCTCTATTGATCCACGTGTCTGTTTTTGTGCCAGTACCATACTGTCTTGATGACTATAGTTTTGTAAAATAGCTTGAAATCCAGAATTGTGATGCCTCCACTTTTTTTTTTTCTTTTTCAGGATTGCTTTGGCTATTCAGAGTTTGTGGTTCCATACATATTTTAGGATTATTTGTTCTGGCTCTGTGAAAAGTTCTAGTGGTATTTTGATAGGGATTGCATTAAATGTGTAGATTGCTTTGGGTGGTATAGATATTTTTACAATGTTTGTTCTTCTGATCCATGAGCATGGAATGCTTTTCCATTTCTTTGTGTTCTCTTCCATTTCTTTCACTAGTATTCTCTAGTTTCCAGAGAACAGTCCTTTCCCTTTTTAGTTAAGTTTATTCCTACTTATCTTATTGTTTTTGGTACAATTATAAATGGGATTGTTTCCTTAATTTCTTTTTCTGATGCTTCATTATTGGTGTCTAGAAATACAACAGATTTCTGCATATTGATTTTATATCCTGAAACTTTGCTGAATTCATGTATTCATTCTATCAATCTTTTAGCGGAATCTTTTGGGTTTTCTACATAGAGTATCATGTCATCTGCAAATAGTGAAAGTTTGAATTTTTCCTTGCCAGTTTGGATGCCTTTTATTTCTTTTTGTTGTTTGGTTGAGGCTAAAACTTCCAGTACTGTGTTAAATAGTAATGGTGAGCATGAACATCCTTGTCTTGTGCCTGACCATAGGGGAAAGGCTCCCAGTTTTTCTCCATTGAGTATGATATTAGCTGTGAGTCTTTCATATTTGACTGTCATGATGTTGGAGTATGTTCCATCTATCCCTACTTTGTTGAGGGTTTTTATCAAGAACTAATGTTGTATTTTGTCAAATGCTTTTTCTGAATCTATTGACAGAATCATATGGTTCTTATCCTTTCTTTTATTAATGTGGTATATTATGTTGATTGACTTGAGGATATTGAACATCCTTGCAGCCCAGGAATAAATCACACTTGGTTATGGTGAATATTCCTTTTAATGTACTGTTGAATTCAATTTGCTAGTATATTATTGAGAATTTTTGTCTCCATGTTCATCAGGAATATTGGCCTGTAAGTCTCCTTTTTAATGGGGTCTTTGGTTCTGGAATCAATGCTGGCTTCATAGAATGAGTTTGGAAGTTTTTCTTTCATTTCTATTTTTTTGAAACAGTTAGAGAAGAATAGGTATTAACTCTTCTTTAAATGGTAGAACTCCCCCTGGGAAGCCATCTGGCACAGGACTTTTGTTTGTTGGGAAATTTTTGGTTACTGATTCAATTTCTTTGCTGGTGAAGGGTGTGATCAAATTTTCTATTACTTCCTGTTTCAGTTTTGGTAGTTTGTAAGGTTCTAGGAATTTGTCCACTTCTTCCAGATTGTCCAGTTTGTTGGCATATAATTTTTCATTGTATTCTCATATAATTTCTTGTGTTTCTGTGCTGTTGGTTGTGATCTCTTCTCTTTCATTTGTGATTTTATATATTTGAGTTCTTTCTCTTTTCTTTTTGATAAGTCTGGCTAGGGGGTTACCAATTTTATTAATTCTTTCCAAGAACCAGCTCTTAGTTTCATTGATCTGTTCTACTGTGGTTTTTTGTTTGTTTGTTTCCATATCATTTATTTCTGCTCTCATCTTTATTATTTTCCTTCTGCTGTCCTTAGACTTTACTTACTGTTCCTTTTCTCACTCCTTTAGGTATAAGGTTAAGTTTTGTATTTGAGACTTCTCTTACTTCTTAAGGTAGGCCTATATTACAATATACTTCCCTCCTAGGACTGCCTTTTCTGTATCCCAAATGTATTGGACTCGTGTCTTCATATTCATTTGCTTCCATGTACTTTTTTATATTTATTCTCTAGTTAACCCACTGATTATTTAGTAAGATGTTCTTTAACCTCCATGTACTTATGGTCTTTCCAAATTTTTTCTTGTGGTTGACTTTCATAGCATTGTGGTCTGAAAATACACATACTAGGATCCCAATCTTTTTGTACTTGCAAAGGCTAATTTGTGACCCAGTATGGGATGTATTCTAAAGAAAGTCCTGTGTGCACTCAAAAATAATCTGTATTCTGCTGCTCTAAGATGAAATGTTCTGAATATATATATTAAGTTCATCTGTTCCAGTGTGTCATTCAAAGCCTTTGTTTCCTCATTGATTTTCTATTTAGGTGATCTGTCCATTGCTGTAAGTAGAATGTTAAAGTCCCCCACTATTATTGTACTATTATCCATGAGTTTCTTTATGTTTAATATTAGTTGATTTATATATTTGGATGCTTCCAAATTGGGGGCATAAATATTTACATTAGTTAGACCTTTTTGAAGGATAGACTTTACTTAAGATATAATGCCCTCCTTCATCTCTTGTTATACTCTTGTTTTAGAATCTTTGCCTGATGTAAGTACAGTTACTCCAGTTTTCTTTCAACATGCATTAGCATGATAGATGGTTCTCCATTTCCTCACTTTGAATATTCAGGTGTCTTTAAGTCTAAAATGAGTCTCTTATAGGCAGCATATCCATGAGTCTTTTTTTTTTTTTTAATCCATTCTGTTACCCTATGTCTTTTGCTTGGAACATTTAGAATGTAAATGGCTACATTTGGAGTGATTATTGAAAGATACAAACTTAGTGCCATTGTGTTACCTATGGAGTTGGTGTTTCTGGTGATGTTCTCTGATCCTTTCTAGTCTTTGTTGCTTTTGGTCCTTTTTCCCCTAAAGAGTCTCTCTTAATATTTCTTTCAGGCATGATTTAGTGGTCAGGAACTCTTTTTGTTTTTGTTTGTCTGGGAAACTCTTTATCTCTCCTATTCTGAATGATAGCCTCGCTGGATATTCTAGGCTGCATATTTTTCCCATTCAGCACATTGAATATATCCTGCCATTGGCTTCTGGCTGACCAACTTTCTGTGGACAGATTTACTATGAACCTGATTTGTTTTCCCATGGAGATTAAGGATTATTTTTAATCCTTAAAAATTTGACTACAATATGCCTTGGCAAGGGTCAGCTTTTGTTGAATTTAATGGGAGTTCTCTATGCATTTTGGATTTTGATGCCTATATCCTTCCCCAGATTAGGGAAGTTTTCAGCTATATTTCTCAAATAAACCTTTGCCCCTTTTTCTCTTTCTTCATCTTCTGGGACTCCTATGATATTAATGTTATTCGATTTTAACAAGCTGCTGAGTTCCCTAAGTCTGCCTTTGTGATCATTTATGTTTGTTTCCCTCTTCTTCTCAGCTTCATTATTTTCCATAATTTTATCTTCTATATCACTGTTTCACTCCTCTGTTTCATCCATCCTCGTTTTTGTGACATCCATTTGGTTTGCACCTGGTTATAGCATTTTAAATTTCAGTCTGACTACATTATAGTTCTTTTATCTCTGCCATGAGGGATTCTTTAGTGTCTTCCTCTGCTTTTTTTAAGCCCAGTGAGTATCCTTATAATTATCATTTTAAATTCTAGTTCAGACATCTTGCTTATATCTGTATTGATTAAATCTTTGCCTGTCATTTCTTCTTGTTTTTACTTTTAGGATGAATACCTCCATCTTGTCATTTAGGTGGGGAAACACAAAAAGCAAAATAAAACAAAATAATATTTTAATTAAAAATAAAATGAAATAAAATACATAAAGGAACCTAGATCATATGTGTGTTTTGATCTGCTTGTTATGAGAAGTTTGATAGAAAAAGATAGGAAGAAAGAATCATATGTGTGTTTTGATCTGCTTGTTATGAGAAGCTTGATAGAAAAAGGTAGGAAGAAAGAAAGAAAGTAGAAAGAAAATTAAGATTTTTAAAAATATATGATAAAACTTAAAAATTACTTTCTGTATCAAAAAAAAAAAAAAAGAAAGAAAATAAACAAAAACCCAAAGGCCACTAGATCCTGTTTCTCCTAGAGCTGGAGCTTTGCAGCACTCTATATTGAGTAGACAGGTGTGGAAGAGGGGTTTTGTGCTGGTCTTCCAGGGAAAGGGCCTGCTGCTCTGAGTCTCAGGTATATTTGTCCTGGTGGAGATGCAACTACAAGATGCAGAGGAGGCGGGGTTGGGGTAGAAGATCCATTTTCTACTTGGTGGCACTGCTTACCTCACTGAGGTGGCTCAAGCTGGTGGGCATGAGAAGAAAATGGTTTCACCCCATTCTCTCCTACAGAGCCAAAAATGCATGCCATGCATCTTTAGTAAATCCTCACAGACATGTAATAACTTTGGACAAAGGAAAAAATCCTTTGTCCCTGGTTTCCATCAGATCCTCACCTTCAACCTGTCTTTGTCCAATGTGCCCACTTGCTAAATGGTACAGGACTCTGGTGTTTTATCTCAGGTGCAGTTGTGTTTCAAAATCCTACATTTCAGGGGCACCTGGATGGCTCAGTCAGTTAAGGGTTTGCCTTTGGTCAGGTCATAATCCCAGGGTCCTGGGATCAAGCCATGCATGGGTCTCCCTGCTCAGTGGAGAGCCTGCTTCTCCCTCTCCACTGCTTATACTCTCTCAAGTTCATTCTCATTCTCAATCTCTCCAAAATAAATAAATAAATAAAATATTTTAAAAATTAAATAACTAAATAAGCAAAGTCCCACACTTCAGAGCCCCCTGCAGCATGGACCTGCACTGACCCTCTGGAGGAGGGTCTCTCTGCACTGTGGCCAGTGTTGGCTTGTCCCAGTAAATAGTCTCCTAACTGGGCAGTGGTTCAGTTTATGGTAAATGACATATCAGATAAAGGGATATCCTTTATCCAAAATCTATAAAGAACTTATCAAACTCACCACCCAGAGAACAAATAATCTAATCAAGAAATGGGTAGAAAACATGAACAGACATTTCTGCAAAGAGGACATTTAGATGGTCAACAGACACATGAAAAAATGCTCCACATCACTCAACATGAGGGAAATATAAATCAACAGTGAGATACCACCTCACACTGGTTGGAATGGCTAAAACTAACAAGTCAGGAAATGACAGATGTTGGTGAGGATGCAGAGAAAGGGGAACCCTCCTACACTGTTGGTGTGAATGCAAAATGGTGCAGCTGCTCTGGAAAACAGCATGGAGATTCCTCAAAAGGTTGAAAATAGAGCTACCCTATGACCCAGCAATTGCACTATTGGGTATTTACCCTATAGATACAAATGTAGTGATCCAAAGGGGCACTTGCACCCAAATGTTTATAGCAGTAATGTTCACAATAGCTAAACTATGGAAAGAACCTAGATGTCCATCAATAGTTGAATGGATAAAGAAGATGTGAGATACACACACACACACACACACACACACACACAAAATGGAATATTATGCAGCCATCAAAGGAAATGAAATCTTGCCATTTGCAATGATGTGGCTGGAACTAGAGGGTATTATGCTGAGCGAAATAAGTCAATCAGAGAAAGACAATCATTATATGATCTCTCCGATATGAGAAATTTGAGAGACAGGGTGGGGAGTTGTGGGGAGTAGGGAAGGAAAAAATGAAACAAGATGGAATTAGGAGGGAGACAAAGCATAAGAGATTCTTAATTTCAGGAAACAAACTGAGGGTTGCTGGGGTTGGGGAGGTAAGGATAGGGTGGCTGAGTTATGGACATTGGGGAGGGTATGTGTCATGGTGATTGATGTGAAATGTGTAAGCCTGATGATTCATAGACCTGTATTCCAGGGGCAAATAGTACATTATATGTTAATTTTTAAAATTAAATAAATAAATAAATAAATAATTGCAACACACAGGCAGGGTCAGGAATTACTGCCCTCAGGAGTTGGGCCATAGAGCCCAGGGTCCCCATAGAGTCCTTTGCTCAGGGAGAGGCCATATCACCTCTACCAAATACACTCCAAGCAGGGGAACTGCTTCTCCCCTCCTGATCTTGGGGATCATCAGGCTGTCAGCTGCTGGGGCTCTGCCCTGCTCTCTCCCTGGAACATGGCTTACCTCCCCAAGTGAGAATCTGACAATGCTGAAGACATCTGAAATTTCAGATTCTCTGCTCCACTGTTTATGGAAAACTGGTGGTATTGTAACCCTCTCCTTTTTTCCTGGCAAAAGTTCTAGGGAATAGTTTTCTTGTGCAGTCCACTGCCTGTGTTTTCTCTCTTTTTCCCCACTGCACTTTCTTTTTCTCCTTCTCTCTTACTACTCCCTCTGAGATCAAGCTCCCTCCTGAAGGCAGTGCCCATGGCTCTTTTCTCCCACAAACTCTCTGCAGTTACTACCTTACATGGGTCATTTTTCCTCTTTGTAGACATGCAGCTTTGTTCTCTAAGTTTTCTGATCAATTTCTTCGGTGTTCAAAATGATTTGATATTTGTCTAGCTGTGTTCCAGACAGGAGGCAAGCTTAGGGTCACCCTACTCCTACACCATCTCACCTCTCTTAATAATCTAACACTTTACTGGCAAGAAATTTATGAGACCTATTGTCCAAAAAATGTAAGCCCTTTTAAAGGATAAAAACTAGTATGTAAGTAATAAAAAATTATATCATACTCTCAAGTAGGAAGCTATAATAAAGACATAAATTATCCTGTTAATTCATGAACTTAGCACAATAACAACAAAAATATAAGATTTCAACGGGGATAGGGAAAAACTAGACAAACTGATTTGAAAGTCTTTGTATAATTCAAAAAAAATGAGCTAAGAAAAAATGTGAAAAATAAAAGCAAAGGCAGAAGAGGAGGATTTGTTATACAAAATGTTAAAACATATTAGAAAGCTCCTAATATTAGCAGTATAGTATTAGCTAAGCAAATAGTTGGTTCATAAAATTAGACTTTCACCTTATAATAGATTCAGTCAATATGGTTTATTAGGGGTTTCCCTTATATAAGATGCAAAATGTTTCATCTACATGCCTCATTTTGGATTATATTGCTATAGTGTTTCTTTATATAAATAGCTAATGTTGACTAATTTAAGCTTGTTTCATTCACAGCTGATCATACTTGCAGCATCCAGCTCCTTGAATTATCACGAATTTGTGTTAAACATCCCATGCTAAATATAATACTCTCCTACCCAAAATAATAAGGAAAAAAACTCTCAAATTAAATACATTTGCACTATTTGTAGGTTACCAAACAGCCCTGACAGATGTTCTAGCTTTTATTTGAAATATTTTTGCATAAAAATTCAATACTTGTTTATACTCAAGTAGTTAAACTTTTATATTGTCATGCATAGAATATAGTGGAATATATTGGAACATACTGCCTTCCTCCCAACCCATTAAGAAAAAAAAAATGAGACATTCTCTCCTGACTTCCATATTTCTGTTCATCATAACTATAGTTTTCTAATCCAGAAATTTGAAATTTCTGTTCCATGCCTTCATCTCCCTCATATCATGTTCCCCATTACTTTGGCTTTCAGAAGCATGCTATTTCAGGGAGGCTTTCACACTACAGAACAAGCACCTCCTCCATAAAACCCATTCTTCAGTGTGTTAGTGAACTGCTCCAAAGTGAGGAAATCTCCACCCCCAAAGAGCTTTTAAAACAAAGCAAAACACACACACACACACACACACACACACACTAAACTGAAACTAGAGAGAGGATTGGAGAACAGAGTACAATGACCATTGGACAAGTAGGGAAGGTAGTGCTACCATAAGTATGATGGCCTAAGCAAGAGTGGCTGGCCCTAAGACACCCTCACTGAACTAGGGATGCCAGAAAGGAGCTCAGTTTGATAAAGTACCCAACTACTATGGGAACAGTTGCAGATCCTCTCCATGGAGGAGTATCTTGATTCTGGAACCTGGATGATTACCTGAGGATTATTACCTCAGGATAACCTGAGGATTATGATCAAGTAAATATGGTCTCATCAACAAATGCTATGAAACACATGAAGAACCATCTATCATTAGTGGGAAACAACAAACAATGGATTTGCATACTAAATATTTTAGGTATTTGAAATAGTGGGTAAAAGACATTCTTTTTTATGCATTAATGTATTTATTTTAAATTTTTTAAATTTTTTTTGAAGTTTTACAAAATTCATTGTTTATGTACCACACCCAGTGCTCCATGCAATATGTGCCCTCACTAATACCCACCACCAGGCTCACCCAACCCCCTACCCCTCTTCCCTCCAAAACCCTGTTTGTTTCTCAGAGTCCACATTCTGTCATGGTTTGTCTCCCCCTCAGATTTCCCCTAACTCACTTCTCCTCTCCTTCTTCCCATGTCCTCCATGTTATTCTTTATGCTCCACAAGTAAGTGAAACCATATGATACTTGACTCTCTCTGCTTGACTTATTTCACTCAGCATAATCTCTTCTAGTCCTGTCCATGTTGATATAAAAGTTGGGTGCTCATCCTTTCTGATGGAAGTATAATACTTCATTGTATATATGGACCATATCTTCTTTATCCATTCATCTGTTGAATGGCATCTTGGTTCTTTCCACAGTTTGGCGACTGTGGCCGTTGCTGCTGTGAACATTGGGGTACAGATGGCCCTTCTTTTCACTACATCTGTATATTTGGGGTAAATACCAGTAGTGCAATTGCAGGGTCATAGGGTATCTCTATTTTTAATATCTTAAGGAATCTCCACATTGTTTTCCGAAGTGGCTGCATGAACTTGCATTCCCACCAACAGTGTAAGAGGGTTCCCCTTTCTCCACATCCTCTCCAACACTTGTTGTTTACTGTCTTGTTGAGTTTGGCCATTCTAACTGGTGTAAGGTGGTATCTCAATATGGTTTTGATTTGAATCTCCCTGATGGCTAATGATGGTGAACATTTTTTCATGTGTCTGTTAACCATTTGTATGTCTTCTTTGGAGAAGAGTCTGTTCATGTCTTCTGCCCAATTTTTGATGTGATTATCTGTTTTGTGTGTGTTGAGTTTGAGGAGTTCTTCATAGATCTTGGATATCAGCTCTTTGTCTGTAGTGTCATTTGAGAATATCTTCTCCCATTCCGTGGGTTCCCTCTTTGTTTTGTTGACTGTTTCCTTTGCTGTGCAGAAACTTTTGATCTTGATGAAGTACCAAAAGTTCATTTTCGCTTTTGTTTCCTTTGCCTTTGGGGACATGTCTTGAAAGAAGTTGCTGTGGCCAATGTCAAAGAGGCTACTGCCTATGTTCTCTTGTAGAATTCTGATAGATTCCTACCTCACATAGAGATCTTTTATCCATTTTGAGTTTATCTTTGTGTATGGTGTAAGAGAATGGTCAAGTTTCATTCTTCTACATATAGCTGTTCAATTTTCCCAGCACCATTTATTGAAGAGACTGTCTTTTTTCCACTGGATATTTTTTTTCCTGCTTTGTCGAAGATTATTTGACCATAGAGTTGAGGGTCCATATCTGGGCTCTCTACTCTGTTCCACTGGTCTATGTGTCTGTTTTTATGTCAGTACCATGTTGTCTTGGTGATCACAGCTTTGTAGTAAAGTTTTAAATCAGGCAATGTGATGCCCTCAGTTTTGTTTTTCTTTTTCAGCATTTCCTTAGCAATTTGGGGTCTCTTCCAGTTCCATACAAATTTTAGGATTATTTGTTCTAGCTCTTTGAAAAACGCCAGTGGAATTCGACAAGGATGTCCACTCTCACCACTGTTGTTCAGCATTGTACTAGAACTCCTAGCAACAGCAATCAGACAACAAAAAGAAATAAAAGGTATTGGCAATGAAGAAGTCAAACTCTCTCTCTTTGCAGGTGACATGATACTCTATATGGAAAACCCAAAAGACTCCACCCTCAAACTACTAGAACTCATACAGCAATTCAGTAATGTGGCAGGATACAAAATCAATGTACAAAAATCAGTTGCTTTCTTATACACTAACAATTAAAATATAGAAAGGGAAATTAGAGAATTGATTCCATTTATATAGCCAAGTAACCAAGAACCAAGAACCAAGATACCATAAGATACCTGGAAATAAACCTAACCAAAGAGGTAAAGGATCTGTACTTGAGGAACTACAGAACACTCATGAAAGAAATTGAAGAAGACACAAAAAAGAGGGAAGAGCATTCCATGCTCATGGACTGGAAGAATAAACATTGTTAAAATGTCTATACTACCTAGGGTAAAGGACATTCTTAAAAGAAAACATGTGTAAGGAAACATTATGAAATTAAAATATAATAAAAATGAGTAAGCAGTAAGAGAGGGTAAAAGTTATTTTGAACAAAAGAGAAATTGTAAAAGTGAAAAATAATTTTGTGATAACATGAAGCTCCCATTGAAATGTATCTCACAGTTTATAGCTTCCTTTCCAATACCATTTTCACCTTGGACCAGTATCTCACCAATTTACTCGTATTTTAAGGAAGGTACGTGGTGCTGTGATGTGTCACCTGGACCCCTCATGACAGAATAGCAGCTTCTGTTCTTCCACCTGCCTGAAGGATTGGCTGCCTACAGGTGTCAGCTAGTGCCTCTCTAGGACATGTCCTGGGCTGGAGAAAGATGCCTCTAAAGGTCTCATTCCCTTCTGGGAGCAGCTCATATCTGTTGCTGTCACAATAAAAAGACCTACCACCTTCAGCCTAAATCAGGACATCCCTGAGGGGTCCTCCTAGCTGGATTCCCCGCAGGATCAATTATGATCTTTGTTGTGACAACTAAAATGTGGGTTAACTTGTTCTCATAGCCCAACACTGTTTCCTTCATTCTCTGAATAGGTGTCTTTCTGAGAGGTGTCCCCAGTCAATGGCTGCATGTGACTCTCCTCAGAGTATCTTCCTAGGGAGCCTGAATCATGAGAGGGTACAAACTCTTCTCCACTCTTCCGCCACCTCACTCCCTCTGTGTACTCTCTTCCAGCCTAATCTTCGCAATTCACTACCTTATAATCTTGACTCAGACCTGACAAAAACCTTCAATAGTTACCTGGTACATACAGCAAAAATACTACTTTTGTATCATTTAAGAAACTCTATGTGGTTTACCGTCATCTTGTCTTTTCAACTCTACACCCCTACAACGGGTCCCTTTTTCCAGACCACTCTTTCAGTTCTATTCACTCACAAGCATTTCCACTTCTCGTCTGGGCTCACGACCACTTTCTAAATTTACATTATCTTTATTCTAATTTTTTTTAAAGATTTTATTTATTCATTTGACAGAGATCACAAGTAGGCAGAGAGGCAGGCAGAGAGAGAGGAAGGGAAGCAGGCACCCCGCTGAGCAGAAAAACCCAACACCAGACTCGATCCCAGGACCCTGAGATCATGACCTGAGCCGAAGGCAGAGGCTTAACTCACTGAGCCACCCAGGCTCTTCACGACCACTTTCCTACCTCGATTAATGATCCTTTACCCCCCACGCCAAAACCTAGTTCATCATTCCTATCCCTTAGAGCTCAGTCTAATCTCCATTTTTCCAAAATGCATTTCGTGACCGCAGAGGTACAAAGCAATGTCTGAGCCAGTGGTATGTTGCAACAACACTATACAAATTTGTTATAGCCAATTATAAATTGTCACGAATTTTGATAGATTGTCCATTTCACACTAGCGGTTTAAAATTAGCTATGGCGGGAGTATTTACCACCATAGGAATCAGTGAACACTACAAATGCGGGCCCCTCACGCCCTCCTCAGAGAGTGCTTCATTAAAGGTTTGCCAACCCACTGCTGAATTTTCCCTTCCTGTTACACAGTACAGCTGTGCCATTCGTTTGGCAGTAAATGAGCTGCTTTCTGACTTATAGATGTGGGGAGCTATGATACCCCAACTAGACAGGATTATTTTTATAACAGAGAGGCTATTTTATCCTATCTCATAGAACTTTCCTCAGGTCTTCCCATAGTAGTAATTCAATCACTGTTTTTGTAAGAACAATGTACCCTTCAGATTCATCTTACACAGAAAACTCAGGGAAAAACAAATGGTAGTCATGTGTTTTATTTTGTTTTGTTTTTTTATTTTCTGAATATCTCTCTCCTTTATCCTTTAAGTTATTCAGACCCAGCAATCTCCTATATTTTTATTTGAGGCAGCATATTACAGACTTTTCTCAAATCCAATATAAAAGCACTCTACAATTTTTAGCTTATATTACTTTTTCCCAATAAGTTATTTTCTTCACAGAGGTATTTGCTTTTTATTTAATAATTGAGCCTTCCTTGAAAGGAGCTTCCTAAAAAACTTATTTTGTGAAAATGTATGACTCAAGGCCTTTTTCTCCCTAGACAATCATTCCTTGCTCAAAAACATCACTTGTCACACTCCTCTTTCACCTTTTTTGCCACTTAGAAATAGATTTGTAATACAACTCGAAACATTTTTTACTTATTGTTTAAGAGAATTAATACAAAATAACAGTTGACGTCAGTTATTACAGTCTTCTGAGAGAACAAATAATCAAGGAACATATTTGCCTTTCTTTCCGCCGGCTCTCTGCACTGTGGAGCAGGCGCTGAAGAGACAGGAGACATCTTGTGGATCATTCTGGATTCCAGAACCTTGTCAAGTGAGCCGCTCTTGTGTGCTGGGCGCTCAGGCTGGACGCCGTCACACCCTCGTGCTCTGCTGAGTCAGCACGTGGCAGAAACGTTCTCCTTTATCTCACTCTTGCCACCAGGCAGGCTGAGCCTCCCTAAACAGAACTCTGGGTGACTTGGAAGCCAGATGTGACTTGGCCGCAGGCACACTGGTAGATCTCTTTTCACTTGTACTGCGCTTACCTCTTTCTGACTCTGCGGCAGATGACATTACAGATACTCACGGTTCTGCCCCTTAGACAAGCAGCTTGGCCCGTGTCCCCGCTTTTCACACTTAGTTCCCATCCTGATGCTCTAGCGCTCGCACCAGGTATTAGAGGATTTGCAGGGTGCCCTGAGGCGACCACCGCACATGTGTTTTAAAGCCACAAGCTGTGTTCTCACACAGCCACGCTGATCAAATCGCTGGTATATAAAAGTCTTGCTTGAGATTTCACCGTTGTGCTTCTCTGGAACAGCACAGCGGCGCTGGCTCATTGGAGATTAGCGTATGAGCAAAGACAATGTGTTAGGATAAGCGTTGCTGTGGGGCGTCTGGGTGGCTCAGTCACATAAGCGACTGACTCTTGATCTGGGCTCAGGTATAATCTCAGGGTCCTGAGCTAGAGCACCACTATGGGCTCCATGCTGGGCATGGAGCCTGCTTAAGCTTCCCTCTCTCTCTCCCTCTCCTGCCGCCCCTCTCTCTTTCTCACACTTGCTTTCTCTCTCTCTCAAAAAATAATAATAATAATAATAAGTGCTGCTGCATGTGTCTGAATGGTCACAACTTAGCCCAGGGTCCCCAAATCTCACTTCTATAGTGGAGTATAAGACCATATTTTGCTTGTAATTAAGAGTCAGTAAAAACTGAGAGAAAGTCTGAGACAAGAAATTATAACACTTGACTATATGTTGAGTCCCATACCTGCTTCTGCTGTGATGTGTTTATATCACCTTTGACAAGTGATTTAAGCTTTTTCCGTTCCAAGATTATCCTCACTCCACACTTAGAATGATTTGCTTTAATTCTACTCCTCAGAGTGATTGTAGGAGGAATAAGATAACATTTAATGAACATTTGGAGCTACTGATAGGAGATCTCTGGGAGAAATTACCTGTCTCACTCTGAATTTTATTGGTCAAGCCGTTTACATAAAAAATAGTGTTGGTCTTCTGGTTTTATCTCAAACATTTAAAAGCTTGCCAGTTGTCACTCCCATCATTACAACAAGAAAAGCTGGAAAACTGAAAATAAATGACTTATCTCAGACCCATCAGAGAACTGAGGCTACAGGGCAAACTGCCACATGAAAATCTGAAGAAACAGTGTGTCCTAGAGATAAACTGAGATCTGTTTTCGTGGCTCCAAAGCTGCAGAAGCCACAGTGGGTAGGAATACTTCAATGGTCACTGTGATGAATTGCTGGAGGCTGAACTCCTAGGTGACACAGTCTTAATGGGACCAATTATGCTGTCAGGGGTTTTACCTCCAAGAACCCTTTTGGGTTCATAGTGAAGGTCCAAAAAAGAAACCTCATAACTCTAGCAAAAGGAACAGAATAGTGTTCATTATGAAATATATCCAAGATGTTCCCCATAACAAAAGCCTATTCTCTGGGGGAAAAGAATGTATTAGTTATTTATCCCATCTGGGGAAAGGGCATTCTTCCCACTCCATCCTGCTCTAGCTTTCCTGCCTCGCCTAAAGGGAGAAGAACATACTCAACAAGGGTTGTGACTCAAGGAAATGGATGGGGATGCAGCCAATGAAGAGAGTAGGGCACAGGGAATGGGGATGGGGAGATCTATATCACCAGAGACACAATAGTAAAAATCATAGTCCTGAGACACAGGATGACTAAATGATTGGGATTTAATCAAAGGACTATAGAAGGCCAAAACTTACCCACCACAACAACCGGGCTCATGCGCCACCACAGCATACCATTGAAAGGGCTGTGAGAGCTACACTCTCTAAGAGCAGGAGTACTTAGGGAAGCCCAAAGTTGTGAAGACAGAGACAAAAAAGCAGGGACACCAAAGAAGTTTGAAGCTTTGGTCACCTGTAGCTTCAGCAAATACTAAAAACAGCCCAACTTCTAATAGATTAACATAAATCCTTACACTAAAGAACTGTTTAGTGTAGTCCCTCTTTCCAGTACAACATCCAGCTTTCAACAAAAAATGACAAGGCATGCCAAAAGTAAGAAAATGCAGCCTGGAGAGATAAAGCAATCAACAGAACCCAAGTCAAATATGATACACTTGTCTGGATTATTAGACAGGGAATTTAAAATAACTGTGATTAATATAGTAAGGATTCCAATAGAAAAAGTAGAAAACATGTAAAAACAGATAAGTAATGTAAACAGAGAGATGGAAACTCTTGGGAAAATAAATAAATAAGGGCTAAACATCAGCAACACTAGTTAAAATGGAAAATGCCTTCAATGGGATCATCAGTAGACAACACAGGAGTCAAACTGAGGATAAATCAATAGAAACATACTTCAGAAAAGTGCAAAACTAATAATAATAATGAAATAGAACTGGATTTCTAAGAATTCAAGAATAACTTCAAAAAGTACAATGTACCAGAATTAGAATGCCAGTTGAGAAGAGAGAACAGAGCAGTAATTGCTAAAAGTAATTACTGAAAGCAATCCAAAATTAATGAAAGATAACAAACCACAAATCCAGGAAAATTCAAAGAAAACCAGCAGTGTAGACACCAAAAAGTAACATACCTACAGATACATGTTCCAGGTTTCAAAAAACTAAGGACAAAGAAAAAATCTTGAAAAAATCCAGAAGAGAAAAAATCTTTACCTATAAAGGAACAAGGATAGGAATTGAATTAACTTATCTGTAAAAACCACATACATAATAAAAGAGTATAGTGAGCTATTTAAGTATTAAATTAAAAGGAAAAAAAACCAGCAACCTAGAACTGTATATCCAAAGAAATTATCTTTTATAAGTTAAGGAGAAACAAAAATATATAATCAAACAAACAAAACCTGAGGAAATTCATTACCAGGAGACCTGCCCTGCTAAATTAATTTCTTCAGACAGAAGGAAAATGATATGACATAGGTCAGATATAAAATTATATATGTCAGAAATATGTATTCACGTAAAGAAAAGGATTGGAGAAGAAATAAAGATAAAAACTTGTCTTTTTCTTATACTTAATTGATTTAAAAGAAACTATTTTTTTTTTTCAAAATAAAAATACTAACAATGTATTGGGTGACTATGGCATATAGATAAATGAATGACAGCAATGCCATAAGGGACAGGAAGGAGGAACTGGAAAGACTCTGCTATAAGATACCCACACTATCACTTACGTGGTATAAAGTCATTTGAAGGTATACTTACATTACTTAAAAATGCATATTGTATACTCTAGGGCAACCACTGAAAAAATAAACTAAACTAAACTAACCACTAAAAAAATAAATAAACAGAGAAGCATAATTAATACATATGCTGAGGTAGTAGAGAGAGGAAATTATATAAAATGTTTATTTAAGGGTGCCTGGGTGGTTCAGCCAATTAAGTGTCTGCCTTTGCCTCAGGTCATGATATCAAGGTCCTGGCATGGAACCTTGGGTCGGGCTACCTGCTCAGTGGAGAGTCTGCCCCTTCCCCAATTGTGCTCTTTCTCTTGCATGCTGTCTCTCAAATAATAAATAAATAAAATCTTTTAAATAAATTCTTATTTAAAACAAGAAGGAAGAAGAAAAAGAGCATATGCAACAAATAGAAAACAGTTACAAACATGGTAGTCGAAAGCTGAGAAGAGAAACAACAAGTGCAGTAAAGGAACTAACCATATCAATAAATGTGAATGATCTAAATAAACCAATTAAAAAGCAAAGATTGTCACACAGAATGATTTTTTTAAAAGCACACCCAAACATATGTTGTCTACATGAAACCCACACTATATAAGAAGACTAGGGTTATAAGTAAAAAGATGGAGAAAGATATGTCATGCCAGTGCAAATCAAAAGAAAACTGGAGTAGCTCTTTTAATTTCAGACAAGGAGAAGGCATCAAAACAAAACAAATTATCAGGGAAAAAGCAGGGCACATAATGACAGGAGTGAAATCTCCAAGAAGACATAACAACCCAAAGTGTATATGCACCTAAAAATTATAATGTGAGCCAAAAACATGATAGAACTGAAAAGAGAAATAGACAAATAGAGGATTCAACACCTCCCTTTTAGTAATGGATACATCCAATTAACAGAAACAGTAAGTATACAGTTGACCTGAGCAGCACTACCAATCAATTTGATCTAATTGACATTTATAAACTACTTCATTGACATCTGTAGAATCCACATCTTCTAAAACTCACATGGAATTTTCACCAAGATAGACCATGTTCTGGGCCAGAAAACATACCTTAACAATTTTAAAAGAATAGAAATCATAAAAAGTATGCTTTCTGGTCAAACAGAATTAAACTAAAAATTACATATTTTTGCTTCCTTATAATTATAGTAATAGCATTTTCTTTTTGCTAGCTTTTTTTGGTAGGAATACAATATATAATACACATAACATAAAAAACATGTTAATCAACCATTTATGTTATCAGTAAGGCTTCTGGTCAACATTAGACAATTAGTAGTTAAGTTTGGGGGGAGTCAAAAGTTATACATGAATTTTCAACTATGCACAGTGTTGGCACACTAATCTCTAGGTTGTTCAAGGGTCAACTGTATTAGCAAAGAAAAAAGGTCTAAAACCAATAATCATGGAGTAGACATTAATGTATCCAAATTTTTAAAATATCATTTAAGAAGTTAAAAGAAACCCTGAATAGACTATAGAATGTGAAAAAGATTCTAACTGTATTTTAAATATATAAAAAAAAAAAACCTCACTGATAGGGATGGGTAGGGACAGTGCTGACCTAAGTAGCTTTAGAAATGAGTGGAGTATACAAAACTAAAGGCAAAAGGAACTGTGCATAAGCATTGCACTCTAGTTGATAAAGTTATTTCCCATAGGAATACAGGTTAACAATTCTGCTATACATTATACTGTAATTAAACAAGTAAATGGGAGGCAAAGGCAAATGGTGGGAGCCACGTTTCTCACTGTGGGAGTTGGAGTTTACAGATAAGCAAGGGGAGAAGGCTAGAATAATCCAATTGTTAATGAACTAGAGTTGGAGACATCAATATAAACTGATTTAGCCAATTATAGCTCTTGTTTATTTAGATACAGGTAATTACATATAGAAATGTTTATAAATATACATACACATACAAATTAGTATACACATATATATTTTCTTCCTCTGCAAGCTCAGAAGGCCTGGAAACAAGGATATCCTGATAACTACTAGCCTACTTAAAGCCCAGATATTTATTTCTAATACCATTCTCAAATAAGAGGAACCAGATTTTTTTGAAAAAATTACTGAATCTGGAACCGAGGCAGAAAATATACAGGATCAGCCTGAAATATTTTGCAATTCCAGAGAGTAAGGAAGTACTTTAGATAAGCAGATGATAGCTAGCTAACTAGATGATGATAGATGGATAGATAGATAGATAGATAGATAGACAGACAGGCAGATAAGGTAGAGGTATATTAGTGACACAGGAGCCACTGAAAGCACTCTCAATTAGTTGAGCAACAAAATAAATGGAGGAGCAATGAGTTATAACCCTAAATATAAAATAAAAATCCATACATCCATATTAATATAAATGATTGAACAAATTAATAAATGGAATAGATATAAAATACCCCATTCAAAATAATTCCACAGAATATATGTACATACTCCACCCTGAAGAAAGGGAGCATATTTCCATTTAGTTGCTTATAGTAAATATGGTAGAGAAAAGTGGGGGCGGGGGCTGAGAAAAGTGACCTCAGCCAAGTAATGAAAGTCAACATCAATAATGATAAGTCATGTGACTGTTATGTACCCTTGATGTGGTCTGATGAAAATGGCCCTTTATGCTCTGCCACCCCAAAAGGCACTGCCCCTGTCTAATCATGAGAAAAATGTCAGATAAATCCTAGTTAAGGGACATTGTACAAAATACCTGTCCAGGACTGCTCAAAAGTATCAAGATCATTAAAAAAAGGTGGTGGGGGGGGGATCTCAGACACTACTGGGAAAACACAAACTGCACCATACAAAGTTAAACAAGCAAGAAAGGCTTCAACAGGGGAGAATTTGAGTTCATGGAAACAAAAGGCAAAGGGTGTGTGTAAGCTCTGGAATGAACTAGTGGAAAAGTACCAGAAGACATTAGGGGAGAGATTGATCGATGGGATGTGTCAAGCACATTGAGTTATTCCTGAGTTTGCAAATGTTTTTCTCTGTGATTAGGCCATCTGTGTTTGCTAATTGGCCCCAGGAAGTCAGTTTCCTACCCAGCTATAGAGGCTGGGATTTAGAGGTGCTGTTTCCCAGCTTTTATGTATATCTCAGCTTGTCATCAATTTATATGTATATCATATTACACTGATACTCCGTTTACATTTGTATTTTAGCGTATATTTATATTTCAGAGATGGTTCCCAGGTCTTTAAGGACACTACTGGGCTGGGAAAGTGACAAGAGGCCCAGAGATTTCCAAAGGTCTCAAAGAGGTGGGCACGTAATTTACAGTTGCATGTTCCTAAAGAAAATTCTCTAAGAAAAGGGATATCACGGACCTCCCATCAGGAAGAACCTTGTCTCAAGTTTAGTTAAGCTGAGGAGAATGTTGAGGCCATCTGTGTCACTGTCAAAGCCAAGAAGAGCTTATGGAGACACGACAAGTCAATTTTATGTTGTATTCTGGATACCACATTAAATTTTGGGTACAGAAAAAACAAATTTTTGGTAAAAACTAAGGAAATCTGAGTGAAGATGGACTTTAATTAATAATAACGTATCAATATTGGTTCATTAATTGTGACAAATGTACCACAGTAACATAAGATGTTAATAAAAGGAGATAGGAGTGTGGGGTTTATGGAAATCTCTCTACAAACTCACCATTTTTCTGTAATTCTGAGACCATCCTAAAATAAAAAGCTCAGTAACAAGTAGGAAGAGCTCTTTACTGCTCTGGACCTGATTTTCTTCAGGTTTAAAGAATGCATTTGTTTTACGGCGGCCATTACTGTGACAGCCACAGAACATGACATGGGCTGTTCTCCCTGGGCAGACATTTGCATGGTTGTTTTATGAACAGGAGCTCGGGAGGGAAGCCATTGCTCAAAGGAGGAGGGTGGCAGGTGTAGAGTCCTTGAGGTCTTGTTTGAAGTAAGCACTAAAAGAAACTTCATCCTAAAAAGAGCCTACGTGAATGTTCGGTTAGTTAAACATTGGGGTGAAGTATTGGCAAAGCAACATCATGGTATCCGTTCAGGGCCGCCATCTTTAACCCAGCCTCAGGGACAGGCTTCCAGCGACCCACATCATGGCCGCTGCCGGTGTGGCTTCCGCTTCCGGGAAGGCGGAGCTTAGTTTCTAGAAGCTCAATGAACACAGACACAGAGAAACTGGAAATATGCCGGGTTATGTCGCTAGGTGCCAGCTATAGGTATGCTCCGAGGAAGCTTATGGAAAGCAGGAGACGCAATGGCTCATTATGCCTGGAGACAAATAAACTAAGAAGTATTTGCATCAAAATCCTTCCAGTCAGGACTAGACTTGATGGTGTGAAACTGCACTGAGGTGGGTTGGGCTGTGCGTCTCTCGCATCCGGACCTAGGAACTCCCAGCGCTCTTGAAAAAGCTCAAAGGGACAGAACCTCAGCTAAAGTGTTCATGAAGTTTTGTTTGTTGACTTGTTTGTTTTTAAGTAACAGCACATCTTCCTTTCAGAGTTTCTTCTATAAGAAACGGTGTACAGATAAACTGTAATGTTTTTAAAGAATCATTGTATCACAGCCATATCCCAGAGTTCCATGACTGACAAGCATAACATTCAACTTGGACACCTTGACCTGAAGGAAGATCAGTTGAGGTAAAGAATGAAGGGCTAACAAGTTCAATTTTGTCAATATCAGGACATTGTGATATATATTCTCATATGGTTAATGGAGTCTAAATTTATGCATGAGGACACAATGCAATTTTAGGAAGAGACTGATATTTTAGCAGTTCTCCTGTAGAATTCTGAAACCACTTAGTCATAATTTGATTATAGCATTTACAGCACTGTATTTTGCAGTATTCTTTTTGTTTTCTTTCTTTCTTTTCGTTTTAAGTGCTTACCTCCTGCTCTGAATGGACTATTAACTTCGAGGAGAAGGGCCGCTGCCTCTTTTACAGAATTGATCATCACAATGTATCTGTTGTTAGAACAAAATCAGGGAAAAATGTGTTCTATGTCAAAATTGTTTGATATTTAATATTTGATGGAACCTCTGATCTCTTTCCTCTTTTTATTTCCTATGCCTCAAGCCCTCTTCTTTTTACAAATATGGTACCAGGTACAAATATAATCTATTAGTTCTAATAATTTTTTGAATTAAACCTGATTTATATCATGACCTTATTTCATATTCCTCCAAATATTTAAAGGTAATTAATTACTTACTGTTTATTAAGTCCTTCTAGTGTGCACACAAGTGATCAGCATTAATTAAAACACACAGACATCTCAATGAAGTCCATAAGCACTTCACAGAGATCTTTTATCTCCCTCTAAATGATATAACACTTAATTATTTTATAAAGACACATATTTTCGCAAAAGGTAGCTGTCAGCCAATGCAGTTTTGTAAGAATACAAGAAAAATAAAGTTCATTAAAACAGAATGAAATTACTATAGCATATGTCATATTTATAATTTATACTTCCAGATATGTTTTTTAAACCATTTTGGAGAGCCAAATGTTCAATGTTCACATTTCAAGTTTTCCCCTTTCTCAGAAATCATTTTGAGCAATGCTGTAAGGTTTCTTGTCAAAAAGAAATTGAACAAAGAAGAATTTATATAACAGAATAATCCATGTGTTTTCCCTCTCTGTTCACCTTGTTCATTGAGTTTCTTCACTTTTAACAAAACTTTACTCATCCCGCACATGTAGAGAAATCACAGTGGAAAATTAAAAATTTTTGACAGTTAAGTTCAAAATCCCTCCATCCAGGCTTTAGAGAGGCAAGTTGTGAATAAAATATTATCTAGTAGAATTGACTGGCATTTCCCTCTCCAATGTCCTACCCTGCTAGATATACACTAATGATAGAAGAAAAAAAAATGAAATAAGAGCTAAGGAAAAGGGATAGTCCTTCACCCTGCCAGGTACCCCAGGACAAAGAGGAGGGAAGCTGAATCTTCAGATGTTTTTGAGCAATCTAGAGTACAGAAAACCAAATATAAGGGAAAGCAAGTTCTTCCCTTTCGTCTTGATCTCTGACAAGATAGCAGTCTTCTCAGATTCACCCCTGCACATGCCTGAAAATAAGAGAGGGCTGCCGGGGGCCATCCTGCTCCTCCCATGGAGCCAAGAATGGCAGAGAAGTGACACAGGGCTTGCTAAAGCAGAAGTCTCCTAGTTGGGGCAGAGGGACACTACAGTAGAATTTGATGTCAGTGTGAGCACCAGATCAGTGTGCAGGACTCCCATGCAAACCACTAGAAAGGAAAGAATAAGATGAGAAGATTGAATATTCCCTTGTGTGATCATGGTGGGTACAGGGTACCTGCGGACAAGATGTACCCTCCCCACCTTTGTGTGGCAGAAAATCTGGCATTTAGTGATGCTTTTGTAGAGGAAATAGAGGGAGAGATTTTAATTGTCTAAGTTTGTCTGATTGTCTAAATTTGTCTAAGACAAATTTTGGGAAATGTTGGAATTTCTCAGGAGATCACAGATTGAGTGTTCTTCCACTAAAGGGAATGAAAACTCCCAGAAGTATTAAGGCCAGGCATAGATAAATAAAAAGCTTTGTAATTTTGCTTGTGAGCCTATGCCATGAAAATTGTAGCCCAGCACTTATACAACAATGAGAACAAATACTATGTTTTAGAAACACAAAACATTTTAACTAACTTTTTCAAGGCACTCTCAAAATATAAATGTGTAGTGTATATCTATCTATCTAGATAGATAGATAGATAGTTTTATTTGTTGCTCTTGACAACATGGCAAGGTAATTAAAGAAGAGAATATTAAACTGTGCCCTAGAGTACAATGCAGAGCTGACAAGAGATTTCCCAAAGGTCAATCTGTTAATCAGTGGGGTGAGACAGACCTAGAACCTTGATCTTTGACCAGATATCTGGTTCTCTTAATACTTCACCAAAATGTCACCTGCATTTGAAAGCTTAAAAAAAAAAATCACTGGAGAAAATTGTAAAATAAATTGAGACATATGCCATCCCTAGAGGTAAATTATGCTTCTGACCAACTCCAAGGGGAGATGTCCTGGACACAGCTGTTCCAGGGCAAGCCGGATCTGATTAATCACTGCCCAACTAGGCGTTTAGATCCACTCATTCATGGACAAGCACAAGAGCAGATGTAATATTTTACTCCTCTGGGTTTCCAAGGACAAAGGAGTGCACAGAAGAATTAATCAAACAAACCCACAATGAATTATTCATTTTAAATTATATATTGTACACACATTAATAGAAAATAATTAGTAAATATGTGTTGTAACAATACTAAACATCTTGTCTCTAGAAAACCTAAATTAGGCATATAATTGAATTACAGATTTATTTAAATTTTCTAAAATTACTGCTATTCTGAATCTCAGCAATTTTTCAATTTCACAGTAGTTTCAAGGTCAATGACTCTATGTGTCCAACTGTCAGAGTCAAGTCAAGTTTTACCAAGGTACAATCCACTCCATCAACCCAAAGATCAAACATAAAAAATAAAAAGTATATTCTTTCTGGGAGTTGGTAAGGAATCACATTCCTTAAAACCAATTCAATCACTAAAAAGAAGTATATCTGCATAGTCTTAAAACTCATTCAGAAGCCCCTCTAAGAAAGAAACTAGTTATGTCAAATTTGAAAATCCTATTTTAAGAGTTGGGGAGTCCTTGAAAGGGGAGAAACGACAATATACAAACAAACTTCAAGAGCCAGAATATTCACATGCAGTGGGGAAAGTTTCTCTTCCCTGGATGTTATTAAAGATCATTGTCATGTTTGGCTCTATAACTCTTTTTATTTATGTTTCCATGGAAGACTAAGCCCCTCCTTTAGGTGATATCCATTCACTTTACATATGTTCATATATTCATTCGGGTTACAATCAAGTTTTATAGCCTTGAAGATTCTTTATGGTGACATATTCTGGTCTTCCTGCATTAATTTCCAACTAAACCCTCAGAAGACAATGACGTTTTTCTGATTTCCAACATCTTAGAAGAATCTCATTTCATTTGAAACCTCATACAGTTGAAATCTCATTCCATTGAAACCCTCTATACTGATCATGGCAATACTAGTCAGAATGCTAGCTCTGGGAGTAGAAGGTCATTATATACATGGAGAAGAAAGAAGACAATAACAACAGTAATAATGATGATGGTGGTGATAACATTAATAGTATCCACATATTATGTTTAGTTCTTAATAACTGACAAGAAGTAGTCACAAACATGATCTCATTTAGGGGGAATAAAATATAGCCATAAATCGAAGAACTGCTTAGATTTATCCTTATCTAAAGATTTACTTAGATTAGGGCATCCAGGTACCTCAGAACAGTACATGCTGGTTAATGGGATAGAAAACACGGCTGACAACCTGACCTTGTAAAAAGCTAAACAACACCCCAACCTGTGACCCCAGCAAAGTGAAAAGCACTAAGTGTAGAAAATGGAGTCTAAATTCATCTGGCAGAAAAGGCATAGTAACCAAAAATGCACTTTCCAATCTTGGTTTAGGCAAATGGATTGCACCAGGCTCCAAGCAAAAAGAATGAGATCACTCAACACTGGATGGAGGAACATGATAATGGGAAATCTGGGGCAAAATTATGTGGAAGTATATCAGTTTGAAATGGTTTTTGCTACAGATAGCAAACCCAACTCAATTCAACTATTTGTAGCTTTTATTATTTATTCAACTAGAATCCCAGAAGTATTGTTTCAGTCACTTAGCAAAGTCAGTAAGGATCCAAGTTCTTTGTCATTTTGCATTGGTTTGTCATCCCCATGCTTTCCCTTTCTGCCACAACATGGCTTCCCCAGCTTCAAGTACCATTTTAGTGTTCCCAGTGAGAAGGAAGACTTGGAGGAAGATTTTTTTGTCTTTCTTTCTGTTATCTTGGAATAAAATCACCTCAGGAGTTTCTCTGTGACTCTTGGTCAGAATGAGATCACATGACCAACCCAGACCAATCACTGGCAAAGGGGAATGGAAGTATCAACTGATTTAAATAAAATATTACTCATTCCCCTAAATAAGACAGTAGAAAAGTTGAGATAAAAATTGAAAAAAGCAAAGGATGTGAAGAAAAATCTTTCCCTTTTTCTTAGGACTGAAGCTTTGAAATAGATGAGCTCTCTGATGTCAGTCTTCCTTCTGACTCCTTTCCTCACCCCAGTCCTGATGTCTGGTGGTAGCCGGCACACTGCTCCCTAGAAGTGCAGGATGGATGTCTGCTCTGGCACTCAAAGAAATTTGTGTTTGAGAGAAGTGGTGGCATTCTGAATCAATTTTGAAAGCAGAGTATTTTCTAAAGGATTAGATCTAAGGTGTGAAAGAAAGTAAAGTATTGAGGATGATCCCAATTTGGGGGCTTGAACAAGAAAGGCAGCAATGAAGATGGGAAAAATGATAGGCATAGACATTCATCTCTCTCTCCCTCCCTCCCTCCCTCTCTTTCTTTCTGTCTCTCTTTCTCCCCACAGAGACACGAAGCTCTGTGTTTGAACTTTCTTTATTGAAACTTCACAAGACACTAGTCATTTGGGGACAAAACTCAGACCAAGAAAAGCAGTGATTATTTGTCAAGACTGCTGAGGCTTTGTAAGTCAAGAACTTGGAGAAAAGAATAATCCATGTAGACAAGGTCTTGAGATGAAGAATGAGGGGGTAAGTGAGTGAAAATATTTAAATTTTCTGGCAATTAGTGATAAAAATAGACAAAGTAATGAATGCACTTAAATTGTTTCATATTCCCCAATGCCCCGCCCGTCAGTCCTGCCTTCATTATTTTGTACTCTAAAGGGACCCTGTTATTAGGCATTTCTTGAAGTCAAATCTACAAACAGGGAAAATAACATCTTTGAAGGCTTTAATCTAATCTTAAACAATTAAGACCTTTTTTTCCCCACTGCCATTCTTTTGAAATAGAATAAAAGTGAGGGAAGTCATATTCTGAAGTCCATAGGGGAACAAGAGGGAAATAATATCCTTTTCTTCTTTCTCTATCTTCTGGAAATTATGCTGTACCTGTTACTTAAGATTCTCTGAATGAATAGCGCCAAAACAGTGACTCCATAAAATCAGTCAAACATACATCGCTTAATTCCTGTCAGAGGCACCATCAATACAGGAATATATTACCATTCAATGAAGTTTCAACTGCCAGCTACTGAGATGACCAAGATAAATAGCCAGCATCATCTTAATCTTCAAAGGTACTTGTTCCTACTGTCATGAAAAATTCCTTCTCTCATCTGATGGAGTTTACCCTGTAAATTAAATCTCTCAAGTAATGGAAGAAATAACCCATGACACTAGTGAGGGAAATTAAATTAGAGTCACTAATAGCAGGTCAGCACAGTCTGAGCAGAGGTAATGGAAGTGACCACATGAATGATAAGCAGGTCCCCGCGAGGCTGTGACAAGTGTCTCCCAGAGACTGTGATGAGCATTCATCTAGGTGGCAAGCAATTCACAGTCAAGACACTAACATGTTTATAGTGCAGCTCAGCCCCCGTCCATGCCAGAACATGTCAACCTTTCTGAGGAGGATGTTCTAATTCCCTCGTGAAGGCCATTAGGAAGAGTTAAAAACGAGGCTCCTTGTTTTCTGGGTAAATCAATTTCTCATCGCCTCGAAACCTTTCTGGCCAGAGCAGATGACCTTTAGAGACAATAAGAATCCCAGAACTATACTTAAATAACTTTATTTTCTAGAGGGTTAGAGAGAAACGAAAGCAGAATTGTTCCACAGTTCAACAGTCAGAGGGTGGCTGAAAAAAAAAAATGCAGTTATTTTAGCTTAGTTGTTAAGGCTTGGGAAGCATGGGAATGCCAGTGACGAAATAGCCCTTTATGTGCGAAAGGCAAAATGGTACCTTTACAGGGAGCTTTTCTGGGATCTCAGCTGTGATTTACTTTCTAATGCTCGAACAAGATCACTGGACGTTTGATATCAACATAATAACCAAGTAAATAAGGCAGCTGCTGAAAACGCAGACATGAGCCGGAGGACAGGTGGTAGCTGGGCAAAGAGAGCAGTGAAGAGGGACTTCTAGAAAACCACTGATGATCTGATGGCGATTAGGCGATTAAAATGTTTTTTACGAAAATCTGGGATTATAAATTGCGGTATCATAATAAATGACCATTTTTAAAGAGAGAAATGTCTATACTGCCTGAAAGATTGCTTTGAGTATTAACAAACTGAAATGTGCATTTGAATCATTACATATCTCAGATGGCAATGCTGTGTTTATTTCAAGACAAAGCTTTTCTTCAGTGGAACGTCTTACAGTGACTGACTTACAAAAACAAGTCACCTTTGCATGCTTTCTGCTTTAGTTAGATAGTAATTAGGCATTGTTGGGTATAATATTCAGCAGGTTTTTTTATTATTTGCATTAAAAAGAGAAAATTAAAAAACAGCAAGGATAGAATGTCATTTATCCGAAGTTAATTTTCAGCTTTTAAAATGAAAATGTATTTCCTGATATATAAAGCAGTATGAAAATTATCTTTATTTTTATTTTCAATAATTCAGTCTTAGCACAATTAATCAGGAAAAGTGCTAATTACATTTTGATAATATTATGTTTCTCTGGTATATGAAGTTGGGTCAGAAACCACAGCCCTGGAGTCAGAAAAAAAAATAGTGAATGACAAGTTAAGACAGTGTTTAAGCAGGTTCCTGGCTGGCTCAGTAGGTTAAGCATCTGCCTTTGGCTCAGGTCATGATCCCAGGATGCTGGGATCAAGTCCAACATTGGGCTCTCTGCTCAGAGGGGAGTCTGCTTCTCCCTCTGCCCCTCCCTCCTGCTTATACTCTCTCCCTCTCTCAAATAAATAAAATCTTTTTTTAAAAAGCAGTTAAAAGAATAGAAAGCTTAAATAATATTATTTTGGAAAACACATGATCTGCACATACATTGAAATTGAGTAAATCAGGCAATATGAGTTTTCCAGGAACATGGTGATTTAAAGGGTACGTACTATACAGGGTTTTGATTTCTCCCTCCCCCTCCTGCTAAATTCCCATGTTACTTGGTCATGACACTTTTTTCTCTGGGTTTGTTTTCTCATCTATAAAGTGAAATAAAAATTAAAATTTATCAAATCTTTTTGGAAATGGAATTTTACATGGGTTTTATTGGGTGTGCTGTATAGAACTCAGTCATTCCATTGCTGACACAATTATTAGCCATAGAGTGGAGCTATGAATTTAATGAATTTCATACTTAGCTCCAATTTTATGATTTTAATACTTAGCTCCAAACATATACATGGTCATTAAAAGTTTCTCCAAATCCATCGCTTCTTGGCCTTTTGGCTAAGATCAAGTGTAAAAGTTTCTCCAAATCATACTGACTGGTTCTTCTGCTTAATCAAATGAAGGAAGAAAGGAGACCCTATTTAGCAAAGGATAACATAGTTTCTTTGAATTATTCATTTTCAATTGCTATTCTATTTTTGTCAAAATAGAATATGGAAAAATAGGGATCTTTCAGATGTTAGTAGAAGTTTTCTTAAAATAGCATGTCTTGCCTTTCTGTTAGGATAAAAATATCTCTGAGTCTTGCTTACGATGCCAAATCAAATCAGAACCTTAGTAAAGAATATAGAATAAAGAAAATAAATCTTTACTTCTTTGTGGACTAATATTTATTTATTTATTTATTATGAATTTTTGCTTTTCTTTATAGATATTTCCCCTTTCAAATGAATTGAGCAAGATGGACCCTAACCAGGGTCAGTTAAAAGTTGATAATTTTAAAATTAAATGAAATATTCTTATTTGTTATTTGTTATAAATAAAAAGAAAAAACTACATCTATTTCCTCTCTCGGAAAGGTCTACTAAATTTAGTGACATGGGAAATTATTGACAATGTATTGAAAATGAACAACTATTCAAAATATTAATATTAAATTTTGCTTTAAAAGACTGTACAAAAGATAAAAACAAAAAACTATACAATATTACTATAAAATTTTTATGCATGCTTAGATACGTATATTCACACACAACACACACAAACACCTCCCACACACACATATATATGCATTATTTAATATAGTCAGATATGGATATTTTTTGTTTTTCTCTGAATTTTTCTGCACACAAATTTTTCTACCATAAATATGTGTAATACCTGTAATTGGGAAATGTTACAAAATAAATATAAATTTTCATTCACCAATATGGAGGACATGTGCCAGTATATTCTGATAATACTCTTGCATTGATCATTTTACTATGCAATCTTAGGTAAAAAAATGTGTCAGATTCATACCACTTAACACAAAATTGTGCCAATTTTTTAAAAACACAAAATAATATTATCTTGTATTATTGTATAGTTAAGTATCTCAAAGTTTTAGTTACCTTTTTTTAAATTTTTTTAATAAACATATAATGTACTATTAGCCCCAGGGGTACAGGTCTGTGAATCGCCAGGTTTACACACTTCACTGCTCTCACCATAGCACAGACCCTCCCCAGTGTCCATAATCCCACCCCCCTCTCCCTACCCCGTTACCCCCGACCCCCCTTCAAAGTTTCAGTTACCTTTTGACTTAATTCACAACTGTACAACATTTATGCAAAAAATATATAATCTTTCTGTGATATCAAGACAGGTAAAACAATTTGATATTTCCCTAGTATGAATTCGGTATTACTACTCATTTGACTATCATCCAGAGCAGTTGACAGATTTGACAATACACTGTATACAGGGCACAGGCAGGAAAAACAAATGACTGCAGTGAGAGGCTGCAGACAATGTATGGAAGAACAAGTGGTGGTGAAGAGATGAGAAACCACTCTGTTCAGCTGCCTGTCGCCGTGTGGCAACAAAGGCTCATTGGAGGACAGATAACCCAATTCTTTGAGAGAAGACAAAGATCTGGATTTTCCGTTGCAGTCTACCCATTTTTAAACATTGCCTAAGTCAAGCAAAACAATGGTGCTAACCTAACATAACTTCTTGGAAACCTGATCAGTGCTAGACTTGAGTATTTCAAATATACTATATTCCTGACCACTAATATTGGTTGCCATGTCACTTAGTTGCCAGCTAAGATTTTATAAATCCCATCACCTACTCTGTAAAGACTGATTATCCATATGATCTACTTATATTTATAAAATCCTTTGACACTTGCCAGTATGTGAATTACTGTTATTTATTGAGAGTCAAGATTAATTTCATTAGTCAGAAAGGATAAATAAATCTCCGGGAGAATCCTCTCAGTGATTTCCCGTAGTGGTAACACATGGGCACTTCTCTTAAGGATTTTTAAAAAGAATTTGTTCAACCTGATTAAAGGTTATGAGCATTAGCTTCTTTTATCCTAGTCATCTAGAATAGATGCTTACCATTAACTCGTTTCATTCTTATTTGTTTTGATGTTTGAAAGGCTACAGATAATGAATTAATATGGTATTCGTGTAAGCCTCAAGGCCTAATCCTAAAACATACATATATCTATGTAATGCACCATCAAGGAAAACACCATCATCATAAAACCTTATAAATAGGAACCTGTATGTCACATGAAACAGTCCATCGATCTGGCAATTTCTTTGTTGGTGAATCATTTATTCTTAGTCTTTTCTCTGACTTGGTTAAAATACCCTAATTTACTGCTAATCCAGAAAAATTAAAAAGATATCAGCTTATAGATATAGACTTTGTTTCAAGATCCAGACCCAGTCAGAAAATTGAGTCTGCTTGAATACGTAGCCTTCATGCCTCTATTAGCATTAATTCAACACATTCATATATTGTGACTGTTATGAGCTACCCTGTGTTCCAAGTGCAGCAGATAAAGTGAATGAGTTGATCTCATGATTCTGGAAGAAAGAGACAGACAATAAAAACTAAACCAGTGGGGCACCTGGGTGGCTCAGTGGGTTAAACCTCTGCCTTCGGCTCAGGTCATGATCTCAGGGTCCTGGGATCGAGCCCCTCATCGGGCTCTCTGCTCAGCGGAGAACCTGCTTCCCCCTCTCTCTCTGCCTGCCTCTCTGCCTGCTTGTGGTCTCTGTCTTTCAAATAAATAAATAAAATCTTTAAAAAAAAAAAAACTAAACCAGAAAATATCCTAGAATAAATGTTCTGTAAACAACTAGATTAATGTGATACAGTGACAATCGTCACCTTAGATTGAGTGGTCAGGGAAATCCTCTCTTGGGACATCTAAGCTGAATGACCAAAAGAATCCTCACTGTGAAAAGATCAGCAGAAAGAGAATTTTAGGAACAGAGAGAAGACCAAAGATTTTGGGGACCGGGGGCAACGGGGAAGGTGTTGAGATGTGAAATCTAAAACAGAGCCAGAGACCAGTTCCTAGAGATAAGAAAGTTAAGTGGTTGTTAAAGTATCGAGAATAATAACATATCACAGAATCTGCCCTGGATACAGTGGAAGGTGAGGGACCTGTCACTTAAGGACATCTTGGAACAAGTCTAGATGCTTGCAGTCAGAGAAAGAAATAATGAAACTCTGCCCAACAAAACAAATATTAATATAGATCTTGTTTCAGAACAAAAAAATGAACAAGTTCCCTTTATCCTCTAACATGGGTAAGATGTGGAACCAGATAACGGCCATATACACTTATTGATCCTTTCTGTTTGAATAGAAATGCTACGCATCGAAGCAAGGCACAAACAACTACAAAAGAAGAAAAAGAATGTGGGTCTCTCAGTTTTCTGGTTCCATCCAACTCCAAAGAAGCAAAGATGAGTGGATGGGCCTGAGGCTGCTGAAGATAGAGTCGCAGTTGGGTCTGTAAGAACCCCCAGAAGCCTGATTACATCACCATGTGCTGTACCTGCTTGCAGGGAGAGGGCTAGGTGGAGGGATGAGGAAGGTCTAACGCATTCTTCTACCTTTGAAAAACATGCCCTAAGGGGGATAAATATCTCTATTTTTTTTTTACTGTGTATATGTGTATGTATATATTTTAATTGTATTTTCATATATCTTATATGTATGTGTATATATGTATTTCCATACACATTTATGCACACACCCATATATATACATAAAACAAAATAAAGAACCACCAGAATCAGAACTTAGAGATTTTTTTTTTCCAGGGCTCTCAAAAAATGTTCAATATACAGTGTTTGCCTAAGATGAAACAGTGCTCCGGTTCACTTCTACCCTCTTGATGTAACGTCAGATAAACACACGTATTTTCTCGAGGCTTCAGTGCCCTTGCCTGTAAAAGAAAAAACTGGGGTTGGGTTTTGTGTGAATTTACTTCCATTCTAAAGGCTTGCATTCTCAGTGAACTAACACACAGAAATGAAGGAGCATCCACGATGATAATGAATGACAGCCCCTGGCGCATCTAGGGGTGGGTTCTGCTCGCACAGAAGGTAGAGTCTTTGAGCTGACTGCGTGGGTTGGAAGCCCAGCCACGCCACTTCCTTGTTTGTGGGCTCAGAAAAGTTACTTGACCCAAGATTTAGTTTCTTTGATAAAACTGGTGCAATAATTACACCAGTGGAGCTACGGTGAGCACTGTGTTAGTACGTATAGAGTATGAAGAAGAGTGACGTCTGGCACATAGTAAGCACTCGGTGATATTAGTTATGATTATTACCACTATTAGGCAGTATTAGGTTAAAAAAAAAGTAGTTATGTATTATGTAGCAGTAAGTATTTATGTGGTTATAAAATTTTAGTTACTGTTCAGGGTAGAAAAAGCATTAATATTCTTAGAATGAAATTCTGTTTTTGACTCTGAGCCGACACTCTCTGGTGCAAATTAACCTAACCCTTTCCAGCCGTTCAGTGTGTCCATTCCAGCGGCAGCTCGTGGGTATTAGGGTCAGGCCTCAATCACAGTCCCCTTTGGAACTTCTTTCCCTAACTTCTCTTCCCCAATTCAATCCCCTTCCCTCGGCTGACTCTAGTTACCCTGGAAATTTTACACAGTACCAATAACAGACAAGTTCCCCTTTAAAACTGGTTAAAAGAAGTTCATCCACGATTTCAATTCAGTTACCCCATTAGCCTTACAATGGGATAAGATGATGTTATTCTATGATCCTGGATAGCTGATACAGTTGTTTTTATAGCTAAAAATGCAAATGCGTTTCAGTGCCAAATGTGACCTTATCTCCTTCTAGCAACTGAATCCCAAAGTCATACCTTCATTAGATAAAATGGATTGAGTGCATATACTTCTCCTTTTTCTTTAAATACGTAGATAATGCCGAAGAGCAAGTCTGTGGTCTGTTGAGCCAATAATTTTCATTTCTTCTGTAGCTTTTAATCCACCCATGCTAGAGCAATTGAAAATAGTAGTTTTGTAAGAAGAGAGAGATAAAATTAGCCTGGATAGGTAGAGAAACAGCTGATTATAATGGACCTCATAAATAAAGCAAAGAATATGGGTATTTCTGATATTAATGAGCACATAAGGCTGCGGTTCATACAAAGGAAGAAACATGATCAGATTTTCATCTTAAGAAGATCTCACCAACTCTTCAGTTTTGCAACCCATCTTCATTAATAGATGCAACTTTGTAGCTACATGTGTGTGACTTTGAATCACTCAAACTCGGTTGCAGACGTCATGTGCCTCCCATCTTCTTCCTCTCACGCCTTCCTGTTAGCACCTCATATTCAGGGAACACGAATCCACTGACTCTCCCTCACTCTTAAAACCAACAACAGACAGACCCAATAGAGGGCCAAGGACATGAAGAAGCAGAAAATACGATTTTTCCTCTAAAATCATTTAAAATGTTGCTGGACATAAAATATATTTATTAATCTTCTATCACAGACCCAAAACCATCCTATAAGACAAATGTGAATAGAGAACCAGCACCAAAAAAATGAATAAAAGTAGCATGGGAGGTTCATCTAGAATCTGGAATCTAGATCCAACAATCTCTCATGTCCCTTCATTATATCCTGATATGTATTGTCAGATTCCTTTATAACTTATAAATATATTGCATTGGTTTGAACCGTATGCCTATTGGAGCAAAGAGATTCGTCCAAAGAAGACAAGCACATGGACAAAGGTAATGACTGACCAGAAATTCAACACTTCTCCATGTTGCCTCTAAGCCGTGGCATGAAAGTCCTAGAGCATTAGATTTGGACCATTTACACATTTATAACGGGAAGTTAGCAGCATTGGCTGAACTGATACACGGAGAAGGAAATAGAATGGCTAAAGCCGTGGGGAATGAATATTCATAAACAGCAAGTGGGAAGAAGAAAAGAGCCATCCAGAGGAGGAGAAAAGGATCATTTTTTTAACCTAAGAATGAAAAGGTAATAACCAATGATTTTGTATATTATTTGCTTCCTTTGGAGACCAATTTTGATGTCTTATTCTTGACAGACTATCTCTGTAAGAATTTTATCCAGTCATCAATTGCTATCTCACAAATTAATATAATACATGGCCCTTGATACAAAATGCTAAAAAAAAAGACAAGAAAAATTACTTTTTATATAACGTTACAATATTACTCAATGTTTATAAAACACCTCTTCTTCATAAAAGCATATTGTGACTTTTCTCAGCTACACTCCTTGCGAGCTTTCTTGCAACCCATCTGGGACACCATTAATATGGGAATTGTGTTCACAGATCCAACGATAATACTTAACGTCACAACATCTACCCCTCAGGGATGAAAGTGTACACACACACACACACACACACACACACAGAATAATAGAAGGTGAATGTATTCCTAGCAAGCATATTGAAAATGTTTTGTTGAACCCAAATCGAAATGCACTGTAAGCCAATACCTCTGGAAACACCATTTGAAATGCCAGCATTGATGCTGGAGAAATCATTCTAGAACAGCCACAATAAATCTCAAATTGTAGCATCCAGCCTCTTAGACACTGGTCATTTAATCCTCCAGCATGGCATTCTGCTCCTACAGGGTGTCTGTCTCTGCGCCCATTAAATCCCCGCCTCCACTGAGCCTGCCACTCTGGATGTCATTTACAGCCATCATTTGGGGGCTTTCCAACCATTACTTACACTAATTTCAAATATCCTGGGACTTGGTCCAATGTTAAAAATGTATTGTTTTCTAAAAGAACCTCTTAATGAGTCATCAGAAGACTAATTCTCTCTAAAAGAATAATTAGCTAGCCCAGGGGCACAGAGCAGAGGTTTGATTCCAAATAATAAAGCAAATTTAACTCCCCAAGCATAAAAGCTGTTGCTGCTTTTGAATAAAAGCACAATTGTGGATCAGAATCCAGTTGCTAGCCCTTTTTATTTGACTTACTGGCTGATCAGATCTGAATTCCACTGGAGGGACATAATATGGAATGCAATAAAATATCAGCTTAACTTTTCTCCTTCTGATTCAGGAGAAGAATAGCAACATTTGGTTCCCTTCTGAAATCTGCAAGGCTGTCTGTGTGGTCATCTCAGGATTTCCACCTTCTGCTGACGATCCTGGAAGCATTTATCTAGCCAGGAATACAAATAAGAGACCTAGATCTATGACTGCTAACTTAAGAGTCAAAAGCCACTTGACTCACATGCATTTTATATGAGCAGCTCAGTGTTCTGGATTGGGGGGGGCGGTTTCTATTTGAAGGTCAAAAGATGGAGCACACATTTTAATCTCCAAGTCTCCTCTGTGCTTTATAAATTATACCTGCTCCGTTTTACATAAAGTACTGATTTTGCAATGATTTGTATTTGGTGGAGGGAGGAGTACTTACCTGGGTTCTAGGAGGGACATAATGTGTAATTGCCACCTGTCAAGTTGGGCAAATCATCCTCAATCCCTGGAAAAGAATGAAAATCTTTTCCCACCTAAGATCTCTGTCTCTGACACTCACAGTTTTAGAAGAGCTGCAGTCTTATTTTAAATATCATTTCATGTTTGTTCTCACAGAAATCATCTTTTCAAAGAAAATTTGGAAAGACAGAAAGGTAGAAAGGAGAAAAGGAGAACCTGCAGCTTTCTTTATCAAATATTAATAACTCTCAATATTCTGAGTTATTTCTTTCTGGTCTTTTATTTTCTATGCATAGGGTATGTAACTGATTGTATACAATAATTGTACAATCATATGTATGAATAATTTTCATCTTGCCTTCTTTGTTTAGTATCTCTTAAGTATTTTTCTTAATTCTCTGCTTTTCATGAGCAATATTCAAATAAACAATATTTTTCATAAACATTGCTTTTTATTTACTAGGGTATACTGCAGTTTCCATTAGAAACAAACATTTGGTCTGTTTCCAGTTTTTCAGTAAATAAAATATATGTCTCACCACATTTCTGAATAACATATTTTCTATATTTATTTCCTTAATATAAATTTTCAGAAGAAACTGAAAGATCATTTTAACATTCCTAATAACTATAGACAGTCCCTGACTTAAAATGGTTCAGCTTATAATATTTTTTTTTGAGACAGAGAGTAATCATGAGCAGGGAGAGGTGTAGAGAGAGAGACAGGGAGACTCTAAGGAGATTCCAGGCCCAGTGTTGATCCTGGTCAGGCAGGGCTCGATCTCATGACCCTAAGATCATGACCAGAGCCAGTCAAGAGTCTGACACTTAACTGACTGGGGCACCCAGGGGCCCCATGACTTAACAATTTTTTGACTTTACAATAGTGAGAAAACTGTATATGTTCAGTAGAAACTGTACTTTGTTTTTTTCTTGGTTTTGTTTTTTAGTAGAAACCATAGTTTGAATTTTGAATTTTGATCTTTCTCCAGGCTAGCAATACGGGGTATGATTCTCTCTCACAATGCTAGGAAGTGGCAACAAGTCACGGCTCCCAGACAGCTACTCGGTCTCTAGGGTAAACCACTGATACACTTACAACATTCTGTACTCATAGAGCCATTCTGTTTGTCACTTTCAGTACAGTAGTCCATAAATTACATGAGATAGACAACCCTTTATTTTTATTATAAAATGGGATTTGTATTAGAAGATTTTGTCCAACTGTAAGCCATGGTGTGTTCTAAGCTCTTTTAAGGTAGGCTAGTTGAAGCTATTATGTTTGTGGGAGGTTCAATATATGAACTACCTCTTTGACTTAACAACATTTTCAACTAACAGCAAATTTCTCCAGATGCGACTCCATCATAAGTCAAGGAAGATCTATTTTATCATATTTCCATACGCATTGAACCATCCTCAGTGGCATATTCAAGAGGTGCATTATATACTTGCTATATAGGGGTATTGCTAAATTCTAAACATCTTTAAAATGTGATTTGTAAGCAGAGCAAATGTTTAATGAGGTTTTTTTTTTTAAAATTTGAACACCTTCTATTCTGCATTTTCCTGAGGCTTTCCCTAAAATTCAAAGAAATTTATAATTGAGTAAAACTTCCAAAATCACCTTTTTTGACTCTTATATTCAAAGATTTGGAAATTGTACACTAAAAATATGAATTAACTTGTTGGATTTGGACTTGTTTGTCTTTATTTTTAATTTAAGACATCAAGCTTCAAATAATGAAAAAGGAATGTACAGATTTTAGTTCATAAGTTCCAGCTGTTGGAATAAGTATCAGATTCACTTATAGGAATACCTTTCATCTAGAAGCTACTGGCCAAGCAATAGTAGGAACTATCACAACAAAATGAGAGACTTTTTTCTTGGCTCCAAACAGCTCTAATGTTATTATCAGAGTCACCTGTGTCCAGCTGTTTTCAAAAGCTTCATTTTCGCTCACATCTCAGGCAACCCACCATTTCTATCTTCCGTCAGCCTCCCTGGTTCTTGGCCTGCTGAGTGTCTCAGCTCTCTGCTTCTTTCTGAATCCTTATTCTTTCTTTAATGTCCCACCACAGTCTTTGATGAACCTTTAATCAGTTTTCAATACATGACTCAGTCTTCTCTCCTCTCCAACACCATCATCATCACTGACCCACAGTGAGAACATGAAATATACTGGACTCTCAATTTCTTTACTGCTTTACTTCATGAATCTTCTTCCTCCCTTCCACTTACCAATCATTCTCATGGTCATTCCATAGAACTCATCATCATCAGAAATTATGATAACAATTCAATTCAAATTTTTAAAAAAGAACACATTCTTTGACCACTCCTCCATCTCTTTGTCCTCCCCACCCCCCAATGTCCTCCTTTAATGGTGATCTCCAATCCATTGACCTCAGACTTCTATCACTTTCCATCAACCTCCTCCTACCTTCAATTCCCTCCCTCGTCAGTTTAGATCATATGACACATTAACATAATTAAGCATTTACAAATATCCTCTCCATCCTTCCATTAGCCTTTACTTGCCTTTACTTGCCTTTCCTCATCCTTGATCAACCTCAAACTCTATGGTCAAATAATCTTTGACAAAACAGGAAAAAATATACAGTGGAAAAAAGACAGTCTCTTCAATAAATGGTGCTGGGAAAACTGAGCAGCTATATGTAAAAGAATAAAACTCAACCTTTCTCTTACACCGTACACGAAGATAAACTCAAAATGGATAAAAGACCTCAATGAGAGACAGGAATCCATCAGAATCCTAGAGGAGAATATAGGCAATAATCTCTTTGATATCAGCCACAGCAACTTCTTTCAAGATATGTCTCCAAAGGCAAAGGAAACAAAAGCGAAGATGAACTTTTGGGACTTCATCAAAATCAAAAGCTTCTGCACAGCAAAGGAAACAGTCAAGAAAACAAAGATGCAACCCACAGAATGGGAGAAGATATTTGCAAATGACAGTACAGACAAAAGGTTGATATCCAGGATCTATAAAGAACTTCTCAAACTCAACACACATAAAACAGACAATCATATCAAAAAATGGGCAGAAGATATGAACAGACACTTCTCCAATGAAGACATGCAAATGGCTATCAGACACATGAAAAAATGTTCATCACACATGAAAAAAAGCCATCAGGGAGATTCAAATTAAAACCACATTGAGATATCACCTTACACCAGTTAGAATGGCCAAAATTAGCAAGACAGGAAACAACATGTGTTGGAGGGGATGTGGAGAAAGGGGAACCCTCTTCCACTGTTGGTGGGAATGCAAGTTGGTGCAGCCTCTTTGGAGAACAGTGTGGAGATTCCTCAAGAAATTAAAAATAAAACTTCCCTATGACCCTGTAATTGCACTCCTGGGTATTTACCCCAAAGATACAGATGTAGTGAAAAGATGGGCCCTCTGTACCCCAATGTTTATAGCAGCAATGGCCACAATTGCCAAACTGTGGAAAGAACCAAGATACCCTTCAACAGACGAATGGATAAGGAAGATGTGGTGCATATACACTATGGAGTATTATGCCTCCATCAGAAAGGATGAATACCCAACTTTTGTAGCAACATGGACAAGACTGGAAGAGATTCTGCTGAGTGAAATAAGTCAAGCTGAGAGAGTCAAGTATCATATGGTTTCAGTTATTTGTGGAGCATAACAAATAGCATGGAGGACATGGGGAGTTAGAGAGGAGAAGGGAGTTGGGGGAAATTGGAAGGGGAGGTGAACCATGAGAGACTATGGACTCTGAAAAACAGTCTGAGGGTTTTGAAGGGGCGGGGGGTGGGAGATCGGGGTACCAGGTGGTGGGTATTAGAGAGGGCACAGATTGCATGGAGCACTGGGTGTGGTGCAAAAATAATGAATACTGTTATGCTAAAAATAAATAAAAAATAAATTAAAAAAACACCCTAATCTTAAGGGGCGGGGGGTGGGAGGTTGGAGGAACCATGTGGTGGGTATTAGAGAGGGCACGGATTGCATGGAGCACTGGGTGTGGCAAAAAACAATGAATACTGTTATGTTGGGGAAAAAAAAAAAACTAATCTTGTACAAACCTGACCATCAGCATTCTCCATCCCTGCACCCAAATAAATAGGTGAACACTGCTGGGCAAAGGCCATGCAAGCAAGTAATTAATTTCACTTTAAATGTGTGTACATAAGCGTCCTCTGTCCAGAAGACCAGCCACTCTTATGCTTCTCTGAACTCATATTCTCCCTCTCCCAAACATTTCTTAACTTATAACTTTTCTTAAGTTTCAAAAACTCCTTCCTCTTAGTCCCAGTTTTAGCTGGTAAATTCACTTCAGACTTCACATAGGAAAAAAAAAAAAAAAAAAGCCATCTAAATCCCAAATCATCAAGCTACCCACAGCTGAACCTACCCTCTTATTCTTAGGTTCTTTTTAAAAGCAAATCCATGTTATCAAATATAATCTCCTCACAACTTCACAAAGACTTTGTTCCTGCAATTATCTCCTTTTTCTACAACCTAGCCATATCTTCTAGTCTTCCCAAACAACGCCATCAACATGCAAATATATGGTTGTGTTTTACACAAAACAAAGCAAAAGCTTTCTTTAGTCATACATCCTTCTCAGTTACTGTCCCAATTTTGTGCTTTGTGGAAAAAAAAAAAAATTCGTATACTTCAAACAAAACAGAGAACAATAGATTAAATTCAGAAATCCAGCAATCTCCCATCAAGCCAGCCTTTAAAGAGATTTGCAAAAATGTAAAACAATGTCATTGTTGTCTCAATATTTTTTGCTTTGCTATAGTTATTTTTCATGAAAGTGTATTATTTATGTTAATGTGAAATTGATTCGTTCTGCCATTTTTTAATTAATAAATAAACACCTTAAACTCTTCTCAGTTTTAATTTCTGGAATGGTAAACATTGATAAATATAACTCAAAATCAGAAACCCCTTGAGGTTTTCCAAAGTTTTTAGGATTGTAAAAGATTCCTGAAATCAAAATGCTTGAAAATTTACCTTTGTTCTAACTCACCCTCTGCAATATTACTGACATTTTCCTCCTTGCCTTTATAACAGCACACTCTACGAATTGTCTTCACTGATTTTCTCTTTTTTTTTTAACGTTGGTGAGATCCTCCTTGTTTACCTATTCTCAAAACTGCAGAGTTACTTGGAGCTCTAGTCTAGATCCTCTGTCTTCTCCCTCTGTATTTTCCTTCCTACAAGTTCTTATTTGTTATCATGGTCTTAAATTCCATCTCTATAAGAGTAATTCCCAACTTCCATCTTCACTGTATTATTCTCCAGCTTCCCTGAGCTCCAGATTTTATAAATAACTACATGTGATATTTCCAAATGAATATCTCTAAACTATCAAGTTCAAAACTTAGTGCTTGCTTCTATCTCCTCAAACCAGTCCTCCTCTGACTTTCCTAAATAATAACCTCAGGCTAAAGACCTAAGGATGATCCTTAAATTTTCTTTCTTTTTATCTTACACACCCAATCTAATAGCAAATGCTATTGTTTCTTCCTCTAAAATACAACAAAGAGCTTTCCATTTCTTCCTACTTTCTCTCCCACTAATTTAGCCCGAGACATCATCTTTTCTGACAAGGTCCCCCAACAACAGACTCGTTTCTGTTCACCAAATGTTGACTCCTACCCTACCTACCTAATACATTCTCCAGAATAATCATTCCTCTATTATTCTGGATCACAATACCCTTTAAATCTCTTTGCACACTTCAAAATTGTAACCATTTTGTGTTCCTGTTTATGGTTCATTTGAAGGCAAGGATCTTGTCTGTTTTGTCCACCACTGTTTCTGAAGGACTTGATACAGTGTTTGACAGGTAACCTACTGTATTTGTTGACCTCAACCATCAGTCCACAATGTCTTAGAAATCCCCTGTGGTGGCTTTAACTGTGTCAACTTAGATCAGCTGGAATGATATATCCTGGAGTTCCATTCCCTGTGTGGTTCAGAGTTTGGGCTGACCACTAGGGAAATGTGAGATCTCAAAGGCAGAAAAAAGACAGTAACCACGAAGCTCTGAAATCTGTGGAGAGCGCGAGACACGCGCACAGCTCACTCGATCTAATGGCTCGCCTTGACCCTGCAGCAGCTCCTCCAGCTCCTGCCTGATCCATCAGTAACTTTTGAGTCCTGAGTGTCTGGCAAATGAGCACCAGCTTTTCCTACTGGTTATCTGCCTCACTGAGGTTCAAGGTGTTGAGAAAAATCGATAGAGGGGAAAGTTTGTCCCTATTCTCCCGGCTTCCAGCATGTCCTTGCTCTTTCCCATTTCATATTCAGCTGCTCCACCTCACCACCAGCCCTGCAGACCTACACTTACTTCAGGCCATATCAGATGCAGAGGCAATAGCTTTCCAGAGAATTCTTTACCATCTCAGACAATTATATAATGTCTAAACCTTATAATATATTCCTTTTGCCGTATCACTCAGAGAGGTCCTGCTTCTTTAATCAAACCCTCACTGATGCTTTCCCTTAACAAAAAAAAAAAAAAAAAATCTTAGATAACCCAATTGGTCTAGCCTGCTATCACCAATAAACTTCGCAAATTGAACATTGGAAGAGAGAAAAAAAAGTCTCAAAAATCTCTCTTTATCAACTACTCATTTTCTGAGGCCCTTGGAGGTTTTTGCTGAATCCCAGAATAGAAACAGTGAAAGATAAGAGCCCATAATTCAAGCATAGAGGAAAAAAACTCCTTTTTAACTAGGATCCAAAGGATTTTTAATTTTTTTTTTTTTTTACAAGCTGACAACCCAGGAATCTTTTAGTTGTTTGTTTAGTTGTTTTTACTGAAACTGCTACATTGGCACAGATTATAATGGGGGAAAGCATAACAATTAAGTCACGTGAGAGACTAGTAAGGAAAGAGACCACATGTGTATTATTTTACCAACTTCCTCAAATACTAAGCTCTGAGTTGAAAAAAGAACTATAAAATCAGATGTAGAATCAGATAGCTTTTAAAGCCTACTGGAGTCAGCTCTGCAATGACCAATTTCACATCCATGTAAGAGATTTTATGGTAAAGTCTCCAATTTGGCAGCCAACCAACAGAGAGAAGCAAGCCTGGGAGCCCTCACTAGTCATCCTGAGAAAGAGTCGTTCTCCAAGTTCAAATTTTCTTCCAACTACTGACAACAGCACCAATTATTTTCCTTCCATATTCAATCGGGGTATGTGGAGAAGTTCGAGCCTCCCTGACAGAGCTATAAATTTGTAGGCTGTAAAGATTTAATGGAGGAATCCCGCTAGTGAAGGCTCCGTTTGAGACACAGACGCTCTCCCAAGAGCTGATGGAAGTCTTGGGCTCAGGGTTCAGTTCGGTTCTTCTCCATCTTATCATCAGCCTTCCCACGAGGCTCATCGTGAATTCAGGGAAGATTTAATAACAGTATTCCCAGAAAGAAGATCAAGTTGAACATTTTCCTGATATTCTATAAATTTGGGTTTCACTTTAGAAATAACACTATTTCTCTGAAATTTATAGCACTTTTCTACTAAGAGGTATTCTTACCTATGTTCACCTCCTCTGAAATCAATAAAGAGGGACTGTCTCAGTTTAGAAATGAGCACTCTGAACCTGGAAGGATTAAATGCTCTGCCTTTAATCCCGTAGGAGGTGGGATAGACTGGTCCAAAGTGCCCTTGAACCCAGTCCTTCTGTGTTGCTTTTGGGTTTGTTTGTTTGTTTTTCTGTCTTTGTGGGGTTTTTTTGTTTTTTTTTTTTTTTTTTAGATTTTATTTACTTACTTGAGAAAGAGTGACAGAGAGATCACAGAGGGAGAAGGAGGGAGAGAAGTAGACTTGCCACTCAGCAGAGAGCCCAATGTGGGGCTCGATCCCAGAACCCTAAGATCATGACCTGAGCCGAAGGCAGATGCTTAACAGCCTGAACCACCCAGGCGCCCCCTCTTGATGTTTTGTTTTTTTTTTTAATTAATTCTCCTCAGTCTTCTTTAGTCATAATTAATTCTTATCATCAGCACCAGCATTTACAGAGTGTTTGGCAACTTACAAGGTTGGGTCTGCTTTCCCACAACAGCCGGGTGAAGGTTGAATTGTGTTTTACACTGTGTGGTATGGCTGTAGAGTCAATGTATGGAGAGAAAAGCAGGCTGGCATAAACTTGTCTTGGAGTTTCACGGATGCTGGAATATCTCTAGAGTATACCCCCAGCAGGAAGATGCTTGTTTATTACAGAGTATTGGCATTTTATCAGAAGTCATCCTTTTAATCATCACTGTTTACAAAGTACATTCTAGCACAGTGCCCGGCACAGTCCATATAAGAGGGCATAAAACAGGTCTCTGACCACCACAGGCTTATGACCTCACACAGAAGGAAAAGTGAACTGCAAGATAACAGGCACAGCCAAGGTCAAGGGGCCAGAATGCAGGGAAGCCTGGAAGTAAACAGAAGTTTGGAGGAAGCAAACATCTGCGCGGAATGTAGATCGGAAAGGCTGTGGTTTAGTGAAAGAGCGTGGGATCTAGGCAAACCCACTCTGACGTGGTGTGCCGGGACTTTGACAAGCTTATTTTCATGTCTGAGCCTTAGTTTACTCACCTGTAAAATGCATCTAATGATAGCACTTTGTGGTGCGATCATCAGAGTTCCACCACGAAAGAGCCACGTCACCTGCCTGGCACGGAGCAGAGGCTCTGTGGACCCCAGCCCTGAATCTTCCAGGAGACCCCCTGCAAACCCTCACACCAAAAGCTGCCTCCGTCTGTGAATCAGCCTCAGTCTGGCAAAATCCTCAGCACTGTAGATGTAATGGATCAATTGGGGTATGCTAGCAGATTTGAGAGATGACTTCGGATTGCAAAACAAGAAGAAACCAGTTAATTAATAAAGTCAGTGAGCCACAGAGTGCTGAGGGTTTGAAAAGTAGCAGCAGCTTAGAGCAGAGAAGCCATCGACATTCGAGTGCCCACAAATGCAGGAGCGGATTGCTGAGAAGAGCCCTGGAACTGAGAATCCTGTGTTCAGATGACCAAGGAGCTCCTGAGGAGGGGTTCATTTGCATGCCAAAAGAATCACTTTGGCCTGGGGTACGTTCCCAGGCAAACTGGAAGAACCAAAGAACCAGGCTTCCTGAGGGACAGGAGAGTCGGGGAGCGTGCTCGGTTTTATCTGAGAAGTAGAAGATAAAACAACTCTCGCTGTCTCAACTTAGCTATGATGACTTAATTTTATGTGGACTTTACTCCAAGATGTCCTCACCTTGCAGGAAAAATGTAAATGCCCGTCTAAGCAAAGATTCATAGGCTGGATACCAAGGAGGGAAGGTGTGGTAGGCAGCATGCTGGCCCCTGAGCGAGAGCTACGACCAAATCCCCAGAGCCAATGCATACAGTACGTTACACAGGTGTGGTTACATTAAGGATCTTGTGATTATCTTGGATTACCTGGTAGACCCAGTGTAATTAATACATAGGTCATTGAAAGAAGGAAATAGGAGAGTCAGAGTGAGAAAGGAGATGTGAGGACAGAAGCAGAGGGGTCAAGGCATTGTTGACAACACTATGTTCCTGGCTTTGAAGATGGGACAGTGACATTCAGCTGCCCCCCTAGAGCTTCCCTACGGAACCAGCCCAGCTGACACTTGACTGCTGCCCAGAGTTTGGTCTTCTGACCTACATAATTGTTAAGATAATAAATTTGGGTTGTTTTAAGGCACCGTGTCTGGTAATTTAGGACAGCAACAATAGGAAACTAGTAGAGAAGGGTTTGACAAAATTGGGGTTTGAGGGTTCCAGTTGTTACAAGGGAAATCTCTAACTTTTTACCAGTGGCAACCAGAATCGAATCCAGGAGCGGTCTGTCCCTAACCACAACTTCTGAGTTTGTCCTGTTTCAAAGGGCACCGTCTGACCTGACAGGCAGTCTATTCCAGTTGGGCAGCCATGATGGAAACCTGTACCAGAATGAATCTACTGCATTTTTAGGATCTGATTGTGCCTTGTCATCCAACTGCATAGCACAAGCCATCCAAGGAGCCTCATTCCCTCAGCGTGGCACTCAGGGACCATCCAACAGACTGCATTCTGCTCACACAACTTTGCTGAATTTCCTTCTTTTATACTGTATAATATTCTTTAGTGTGTGGGGAGGGTGTGTGTGTGTGTATGTGTGTGTAGTTGAAACACTGAGCACTTCTAATGGGCTGTGCGCTCTACTGACGTCATATCATAGCAAACAAATGAAGCGCCTTGCATTCTCCTTACTTTGCAGAGGTGGACACTGAACATCTAAGAGGTTGACTCGCTTGGCAGTCACATAGCCAGCACACAGCAGACCCGGGTCTTGCCCACGTGTGCTGATTCCAGTGGATCCTGAGCCACTCTTCTCCACCCTGTCCCTGAGAACATGTATTGCCCTTCCTTGGTCACCCACAGGCACTGGCCTCCGTCTGCCCATTCCTAATAGTTTAAACTCCCAGCTGTCAAGGTCTAGGAGATGGAAATCGACTCCCATTCTTTACTCAAGGTTCACTGCTCTGTGGCTGGTCTCCTGGCAGCTGTGCTCCTGCATCTGAGCCCAATGGGAGGCTCAATCCCAGGACCCTGAGATCCTACCTGTTTACCTATCTACTACCTGCTTACCTTGGCTGACTCCCCTGGAATAAACCTCCCCAGGCAGGCCTGAGGAGGCCCCCACATGCCAGTCCCATGAGCTCTTCTGGATTTAACTTCTGGCTCTTTGAACGGAGTCTGTGGCAGACCTTTCTTGATTAGCCATGTTCTTGTTTTGCCACCTGCTGAATAGTGCTGCCTATCTGTTGCTGCCTATATGGGTGACCTAACATAAAAGTGGTTTAAAATGTTTTGCTATTTCAATAATCCTGATGCCCACTGGCACAAACAGCTAAGTAAGTAAAGACCACATGGTACAGTACATGACTATAAGAAGTCAGCCTCTAGATCAAAAGAACGATGTGAAACTCATGAACGATGATCCAGACAAAAACGATCACGGAAGGTACAGTGATGCTATTATCATGTAATTGTATTACGTAGAAATCCCAATGCCACAGATGTAGATGAATGACCCAACACGGAACAAATGGTGAATTGCCATTTGAATGTCAACATTTCAGATTCCAAGACAGAAACTATTATCTCTCCAACTAGTCGGAAGGACCCCAGAGCGCCCATCAGACTCTCGAGGAAGCCATCATTCCACAGCTTCCAGGCTCACAAAAAGCTTCAAGGTTGCTCTTGCCTCACGGAGCATGAAATATTTCACTGATGATCGCTTTGTGACAGATTTAACATTTTTAATGCAACTTCTAATCCACAAGATGAATCTTCTGCTTTGAAATTCACTAATAGAATCAGAGTTTCCCAGCCCTGCAAGGCTCTGAAGAGGTCATGGGATCCATCCCCCAGCCTACAGGCGAGCCCATGCCACTCTCCGACACGTGAAAATCTCCCCGATGTTAGAAACCCTTTCAGCCAGGATGATTTAACAAATTCTCTCGATGCCCATGAAATGTTAACAGCTCTCACTGCCAGAAAAAAAAATTTTTTTTTTTGCCTTTAACCTAAAGGCCTTATGCTGCCTTTTCATCACACTGTAATGAAATTACATGTACTCTGATTTTATGGTTTTCCATGTTCCTTTTTCTCTCTCCACCTTACACAATAGTAATTTTCTTGTAATTATCAATCTCCTTGTAGATTGTTACCACTGGAATTCGGGGATTGGCTCTCTTTACGGAGGTACCTCATACTTCTAGCAAGATCTTAAAGCTACTACACACGCTAACACCTTACTTAGTCCCATTATAGCACTCAGGACAGTGATTCCAATGCCTTCTTTAGTCTTCTAACACTGTCTTCCCCATCGGGAGCTGTCAGAACAAAGAAGTGGGAATGTACACCCAAATATTAGCCAAGTCCATGTATATTGGTAAAGCTCTTAGAAAAGACTTTCTACTTACAGGCTATGCAACAAATAAACACCGCAAATTGTTTCCTTTAGCGAGCCCTCAAAAGGAATCTCAAATGCCTTCCCAGGGAGGGGTCCGCAGCTTCAGATCCATCACAAGCTGCTCATCTATCACGTCCTCTGACGACAAATGTGACCTGAGCCTCCAGTCAGGCAGCCACAATAGTTATTGATTAAAACAGAGGTAAACTGTTTTAAAATCTGGTTTTTGATCATTCATCTCTGACTTAAAATCGGGCATTCTAGTGAAAGCAACTGAACTGATTTACGCAGTTTTGTTTCCAACCTAGAGGGAAAAAAAATGCCAAATTTGATATTTAATGGTACTGATTTTGGAGATGCCATGGCATTCCAAAAATGATTGACACAATTGAAAACATTCCTTCCAGGATGGCTACATTAAAACTTAATGGGGAAAAAAAGAAGCCAGAAATCCACAGAGAGAAAGAGACATATATGGAAATAAGAATGAGAGAATTACTACCATGAGGAATAAATCGAGCTCTTGGGGAAGTGAAAACTAAAAGCTATGGGCTTAGAATTTCTCAGTAATGGATAACCTGAATCACATTAATTAACGAAGGAAAGCCTACAAGTACATCTTAGAAGAAAATAGTTCCCCAAAATTCAATTAGAAGAGGAATCTATAAGGGAATCTCTTATTTCTAAAAAAAAAAAAAAAAAAAGAATAAAATATTTAGACAATGTTTTCAACAATGGGTGCGCAGAAGTTGTAAAGATATGGTTCAAATTGTCATTTCATATATTGATTCTTAATAGAAGACAACAAATTCCATTATATTAAAAACACTGGGTTTGACAATGACTTTTTAGATAAAACATTGAAAGCATAATCCATGAAAGGAAAATTAATATGTTGGACTTCATTAAAATTAAAAATATCTGCTCTGCCAAAGACACTGTTAAGAAAATTAAAAGGCAAGATGCAGAAAATATTTGCAAGACACATAACTGATAAAAGACTATTATCTAAAATATACAAAGAATGGTTAAAACTCAACAATAAGAAAGCAAACAACTCAATCATAGAATGAGTTGATATACAGATAGCAAATAAGCATTTGAAAAGATGCTTTCTATCATCTGTTGTTAAGGAAATAAAATTAAAATAACAACGAAATACCATTACACATCTATTAGGACAGCAAAAATCCAAAACACTAATAATACCAAAGGCTGCTGGGGATATGGAACAACAGAAATTCTCATTCATTGCTAGTGAATGCAAAATGATACAGCCACTTTGGAACACAGTTTGGTCATTTCTTAGAAAACTAAACATCCTTCTACCATGTGATTCAACAATCATACTCCTTCGGATTTATCCAAATGAGCTGAGAACTTCCACACAGAAAAACATCCTGCACAGGAGTGTTTATAGCAGCTTTATTCATAATTTCTACTGGGAACCCAGTTCTAACACTATCTCTTCCAAATATCTGTTGTATCAAGCCCACTTTCACCAAGAGCTGAACATAATTGAAGATTCAGACATTTACTCAAAGGGCAGATATTATATACAGTTGATTAAGAGATGCGTATAGTTTAGGTCCTAGACAATCAGATGAAAGAGTTGGCATTTTGTTATTAAAAAAAAAAAATTAGTTATTCTTGCCAGTTTCGGCTTGTGTTCTAGTCTTTCCTTCTTTCCTTACCCCATAGAGGTCATTTGTCCCTATTCTGTAGGCTAAGTCATCCCTCAGTTTCCTGGCTCCCATCATACCTACCTTGCAGTCCAGACCAACAAATAGGCTTCTGTTTCCTCCTGAAGGAACTTTGCTTAAGATTCCAAAGCTGAGCACAGCAGAATATTAATCCACACTGCTGAAAATATTAACCTGCTTGATAGGGTTATGCATTGTGTTCCATTGGAACACAAGAAGGAAGTTTTCCTAAGCAATTTTTAGGAGATATTGAGATCCCCTTTCTGATTTTGTTAAGTCAAAAGATTAAACTGATTGCAAATTCCTGATCTTTCTCCTCTGCCCAGAAACAAACTCAATTTTCTCTATATGAGGAAAAATAAATAAAACTCTCTTTGTGCCCCCAATATCTCCCTCAATTCACTTTCTTATCTTCCTTGTTTTGTTTACGAAGACCCTTCTTGAAGGAGAAGGCTACTTTACTGTGTCTATGTGTCTGTGTCTCAATCCCTTTTACTCCCCACCCCCATTTTATCTGTCATTCTCTCCAGTTCAAGGAAACTGCCTCACAAATATCCCCAGTAGTCCCTTGACTAAAAACTAGTGGCCAGGGACACCTGCTGACTCAGTCAGTTAAGCATCCAACTCTTGATCTCAGCTTGGGTCCTAAGCTCAATGTCATGAGTTCAAGTTCTACCCTGGGCTCCATCCTAGGTGTGGAGCTTACTTAAAAACAAAACAAAAACAGAAACAGAACAAAACCCTCCAGTGGCCCATTTTCAGACTTGATTCTATTCAACCTTCACTACTATTATTTTTCTGTCTTCTGTGAAACTTTCTCCTTTATGTTTTCAAGAACACTATTCTATCTTCTTTTTCCTATTTCTCCAAATATTCATGTTTGGCCTTTTTTCATTAATTCCTTCTCCTCTTCACACAATTTAGATGGTATTTATCGGGTTTCTCACCATCGGTTGCTTTACTCTTTTTCATGCACGAGAGCCTTCTGGGTTAGCTCACACACTTCCCTTGATCAATACCAACCTCATCCACTCCACCACCTCCAAAACCAGTTAACGATAAAACCACAAAGGCAGGGAGCCTGGGTGGCTCAGTGGGTTAAGCCTCTGCCTCGTGTCATCATCTCAGAGTCCTGGGATCAAGCTCTGCATTAGGCTCTCTGCTCAGCAGAGACCCTGCTTCCCTTCCTCTCTCTCTGCCTGCCTCTCTGTCTACTTGTGATCTCTCTCTCTCTGTGTCAAATAAATAAACAAAATCTTTAAAAAGAAAAACACAAAGGAAAAAAAATCTCTGCTCCTTCTCATGTCTTCATTCACCATATGAGTTAATGAGGAGTGCCTGAGTGGCTTAGTCAGTTAAGCATATGCCTTCGACTCAGGTCATGATCCCAAGGTCCTGGGATTGAGCTCCACATCAGTCACCCTGTTCAGTGGGGAGTATGCTTGCCCCTCCCCTTCTTCCTCTGCCCCTCTCCCAGCTCATGCTTGTTCTCTCTTTCTCTCTCTGTCAAATAAATAAATAAAATATCGTGTGTGTGTGTGTGTGTGTGTGTGTTAATGTTATCATGTTTGCCTAAAACAGAAATGTTTGAAGGTTGGGTTTGGCTTTTTTTTTGTTTTGTTTTAATGTCTTCCACAACCATCACATATAGCCATCAAGTCCAGTTTCAAAATTCCCTGTTCCCTTCATTTGCATTGTCTTGACAGAGATTTGTGCCATCTCTTGCCTAGACAATGGCAACAGTATTATTACTTACCATTCAACTGTCACATGATCTTGTCAATTACCTATCAATTGTCCTTCTTTGGCTTCCTATTACTTCATTCAAAACTTGTATCCTGCTTGAGAAGGGTCTTTTACAATCAGCCTCCCGCACATGTAGCGCACTTCAATCTCCTCCTACAGCATTCCCGCCACGCAACACGAGCTCTGGTCACATTCAATGCCCTTCACTGAAAGCATCCTTCCTTGGCTTTCTTTTTCAGTAAAACTTCTACTTTTAAGAACTCAAATATTAACTACTCTAAAAATGGTGTTCTTTTACTTACAAAGTGTCTGTTGTTTCTCCTCTCTACTTCCACCACACCCTCCCAGATTTCTTTGTATGGTAAGTACTATCCTTTTATTTTACTGGTCGCTTTCTCCCAGAATGTGAGGCCCTTGAAGGTTATGTCTTTTTAAACTTTGAATCTTTCTGCCTAATGCAGTATCTGATAACACTATCGCCTCAATAAATATTTGCTGAATAACCACAAAAATAATAACATCATCATGAAGTAAACTAATTTCTTTCCAGGTTGCCCCTGGCAGAAGGGCAAGGATCCAATTAACTGAAAGTGTAACCAAGTTATTTAGGCACGTGTTTAAGATACGACAACCTGGGACAAAGTCATCTCTTACTCTGCTTAAGATTGAAGACCATTCTCACCCATACCAGCTCTATCAATAATTGAGGCTAAGAGTCAAAATAAATTTATAATTTATTCTACGACAAGATCATAAGCTTTGGAACATAAACAATTCCCTTCTGTAGAATCAGCAGTATATACCAGATCAATAAATGCAGAAAATTTCTTACCGTGTTTTGAATTGACCTCTCAGAAAGATAAAGCGATGTAACAGTGTTCCTCTGGAGAGGTGAGGAACTGAAAATGCTCTTCTTCTGCATATAAGGTATGAGACTGAAAGACTGAGTCTTATCATTCTGGTTTAATTATAATTCTGGTTGAATTTGAAGATGTCTAAGCAAATAAGGGGTTATTTTGATCAAAAGTTTCTTCTTTTTGAAAAGGTGATATAGTCTCCTTCTTGAAACCTCTCCATCTTGAAAGGTCAGGAATGATCAAAGTACTTGGAACCTGGGGGGACTTGATGAATGTGTATTGTGTCCATAAGCAAAAGAAAAAGAAGTGAAAGTAATTAAACTGTGTATGTAAATAACTATGTGTCCTTCAAATTAAGGTATCCATGTTTTTGATCCCCAAAGATCCTCTCAGATAGTGTTTTTCACTTTAACCAATTTTTCAATAATTCATAATGAGTCCACATTACATTAGGTGAAATGAGTCAGTTTAAAAAAAAAAAAAGGCTACCTGTATGAGTCTACCTGTACGAGGTCCGTAAAATAGTCCAAACCATGGTGACAAAAAGGTAGAATGCTGATTGGTAGGGGCTGGGGGAAATGGGGAGCTATTGCTTAATGGAACAGAGTTCCAGTTTTACAAGATGAAGAGTTCTGGAGAAGGGTGTTGCCGATAGTCACACATTGCAAGTGTGGCCTGTACCACTGACCTGTATACTTCAAAATGGTTAAGACGGTCGATTTAATGATTGTGTGTTTTCCCATAACAACAATAAAACTGGTAAAAAGGCTGAATCCTTCTACACTTAGGTACTTGTACTCAGCTTTGGCAAAGATAAAATGAGCAGGATATAATCCCTCTCTTCGAAAAGCTCACACAAACTAACAAGGGAAAGAATCAATGCCTGGAATGTGGAGCATTTCCAGTGTGTTCTAGAGAACACTAGCCTCTGAGATGCTGTACTCCAACCCCTACCACCACCACCAAAATGGCCCATGCCCTGAAAATGAATGGAAAATGGTCTATACTCTTAGAGGTTCATGATGACATTAGCCAGTTACTCTGAAACAACATGCAACATGGAAATGTTTATCCCTAACTTTCCCAAGCTTCTTTGATGGAGACTTTCCTTAGCATATGGCTATAAACACACCAACTTCACAGAGAACACTTTGGAAAGTGGTCAAGTAGCAACTGAAAGTTCTATAAGGCAGGAGAGGTCATAAAAGTAGAGAGGAGAAAAACAAAAGAGGGGCCTCAAACTCAGCCAGGTGGGTGTGGAAGCTGGGGCGGCAGTGCTGGACAAGTCACACCACAGTGGGAAATATCCATATGGAACTCCAGGATGAGATAAACACACAACCATTAAGTCTGAGGCAACAAGTCATACAGTCATCAAGACCAATCACACTCCCATCATTCCTGGTTTATGTCCCTTCTTGGTCCCCAACTATACTTTGAAGTTTTTGAAACAAAGAAATATTACTTTGTATGAGAATATGAAAACCTCTGGAACTCAGTTTCAATCCCATCTGGAGCTAGTTTACTTGTTCTCAGATAACCCTCTCAGAACAGTTCTTATAATGGTACCTTTGCTCTGTCTCTGAGAAGTGAACCCTCATAAACCAAGTTTAGGGACCTCAGTCTTGTTTTGTTCTCTGTGTCTCTGAACCTGGAATAGTGACTTTCCTTGTATCTCAAAGGCTTTTGACTTACTTGTAATGATGGCGCCTCGAGTCTGCACTTTCTAGGCAAATTCTGCCCCAGGCCCTGCTATACAGCCCCCAGCGCGATCGGACCCTGCCCCTGCAAATGGACGGCTCTACCTGGCTGTGTGCAGTTCCCATTCACATAGACCCTTGCTTTGTTCTGTTCCACTGATGGACGATGGTGCGCTGATATTTGTGGGTCTCTCTGAAACACAGACACATTTGGTGTCTTATTTATGTCATGGCACATACAGGTCGAAAATAACCAGAGCCTCTGTTACTTAGGCCCACACTCACCCCCAGTCCTCTCGTCTATCTGTTCAGCAGGCTCATGAATGCAACTTGCTTTCTTTTATCTTTAAAGCTCCTCACACCTCACGGACCATCAGAGTTCTTCTTTGTCCCATTCAGACTAAAGGACACAGTCTTCCACGTCTGCCTTTCCTTGCTGAAATCCAAGAACACCTCTTCTCTGTTTCTCTAGGAGTTTACAGCTAACTGCTATGAAGAGGAGCTGATAGAATCGGTAGAAAAGGCAAGCATGGGATAATGATAATGTTTTAAAATTGTTACAAAATTCTTAAAGTCATAGTATTGACTGTGTAGTTAGTAATGTAAGTTATTAAATTAAGCATAAAAGTTATTTATGCTTTTGTATAAATCATCTGCATACATTCTCAAAGAGAAGCATGTGTTTTACACACCCAGAAGCCCAATCGGTGTATATTAGTATAAATGATGGGACATTTTCAATAACTGAAACCATGGCAATAGAAGAAAACAGGTTATCAAGAAACTATAACCAAATAAAAAGTGGCTTAAATAGTAAATATTTTTCTTCAGTGAAAGTTTGTAAAGTCTGAGTGTTCAAAAAGACCACAAAACATTGCTCATAAAAGTTAAAGGAAAAAATATTAAACCAAGCTACCTTAAAATATTCAGGTATGTATTATGAATGTAGATATCTCTCTCTCCATGTATGAGTGTGTGTACCTTATCATGAAGCCAGAATAAGTAAGATCTGGAGAAAGACATTACCACACATGGTACAAAGTCCAGAATTTATCCCCCTGTTATTATCTAAAATCAGAAGAGAATGCTCAAGTTTGTTTCCCCTGAGGTTTCATAAAGGATGGAATCAACTAAAAGTCTAGGATGGAAGAGAAACTCTTCTCTAAAAGTCAGAACTTTAGTAAGCCAATGATTTTAAATCTTCTTTTCCAAGAAAATATCTTAGTGATTAGAAGGCATGTTCCAGAATGTTCTGTGTCCAGTTAAATCCCATCATTTGCCTTTGGGCACTGAAGGTTAAATGATTCCATAATTGCTGACTTTCTAATATCATTAGGGCTGAAGAGAACTAATTTATCTAGACCAGTTCCTCTTAGGGACAGAATTTATGAGTTTTATATACCAGGGCATCTGATGAATTTGGTAAGGAATCAGTCCATGACAAAGAATTATAAAAACCAAAGGTAATAATGAGTAAGATTTGCTGGGGTGAAGGTTACCAGGATTATCTTGAAGGTCTAAGACAGTCAAAGAGGAGAGCTATGTAATGAAAGTAGGGGTAGGAAAGCCTTCACGGTGATAAGCTAGATTGTATACATAATTATCAAGCAATTTAAGAGGCAAAAATGTTTCCCTATTCTCAAATAGGTAAATTCTGGATTTAAAATTAAATTTAGGAACATAATATCTAATAATATTTAGTAGTTAAAATGCTTTCAAATAGGGAGAAGTCACGTCAAAATTAATTTGCTAATGCACACCAGAATGTGAAAGCTATAGGAAACCTTAATCCCTGGGGTCCTTGTAACTCATAAAAGTTCAAGAGAGAGCCAAGGTATGGCCCAAATGGGATACAAACAACCATGAGTGTTCCCTGTGGTTCATGTGTTTGGTGTACTTTATACATACCTCAGTCCAAAATAGTAGGTTAAGTACAATCCCACATTTAGATAATTTCTCTATTTTTCCTGAAAATAGAATGAAGATTAGGAGAACACTGCAAAAAGGATGCATTTCAAGCTCTGAACTGAGAATATAAATCCTTTTGACCAGTTTTATCTTATAGACAGGATAATGTGTGCGAATTTAAACAGCTTGGTATGGGTTCCCTACTATTCTACCATTCAAGGACTTTTACCTGAAGCAACAAAAGTATCTATTCATTTGAACGTTGCCCAAAGTCAACCTGCGCAGCTCAGGTGGTTAAGAGTCCAACTCTTGATTTCAGCTCAGGTCATGATCTCAGGGTCATGAAATCAAGCCCTGCCTTGGGCTTCTGCACTCAGCACAGAGGCTGCTTGATATTTTTCTCTTTCTCTCCTTTTGCCTGTCCCCCAGCTCATACTCTAAATATATACATACATACATACTAAAATCCTTTTTTAAAAAATCAATCTGTAAGAGCCCTTTTTACCTGTTTCTTTCTAAGTTCATAATGGAAGATATTTGGCCATTTACAAGAGGATCTATGAAGATCAAGCATTTTAGTTTATTAATTTCTTGCATACATAATACTAGAAATATGACAATAATGACAATAACATCATTATAGTAATATTGCAAAGATGTACTTTTAAAAAGAAAAAAAAAAGATTTTAGGGCGCCTGGGTGGCTCAGTGGGTTAAGCCGCTGCCTTCGGCTCAGGTCATGATCTCAGGGTCCTGGGATCGAGTCCTGCATCGGGCTCTCTGCTAAGCAGGGAGCCTGCTTCCTCCTCTCTCTCTCTCTCTGCATACTTGTGATCTATCTCTGTCAAATAAATAAATAAAATCTTTTAAAAAAAAAAGATTTTATTTATTTATTTGAGAGAGAGAAAGTGAGAGAGAGCATGAGAGGGGAGAAGGTCAGAGGGAGAGGCAGACTCACTATGGAGCTGGGGGCCTGATGTAGGACTCGATCTGAGGACTCCAGGATCATGACCTGAGCTGAAGACAGTTGCTTAACCAACTGAGCTACTCATGCACCTGCAAAGATGTCTTTTGAGTCATGACATTTATTCCTAGGACAAGAGTAGAAGACAACAGTTTAGGAAAACTAAGGCAGTAAAAGGTGTCATTATTCATACGTCAAATGCGACAGCTTCTTAAGGTTTGTAAATGATTGAGAGATAACCATATAATTCTGCAATGAGAGCTAAGTACAGTGATGCCTAAAAAGAGAGAAAGGCAATTACTTTATTGTCAACTAGAGTTATAGGTTAGTGGAGTGAGTAGCAGTGTAGATGATTCTGTGCTAACACAGCTCTTTAGGGGTGGTCCTCATCCGCTGTGCCGTTATGAAGGATATTTAAGAAATTAATAGGATTAACTCAGCTAAGCAAATAGTAAATAATAAATAATCATAGTAATAATCATAGTAACAACTTATTAAAGGGTTAAAACAAAACTCCTTTGCCTGGAAATTCAGCTCTGGCCCCTGTCCATCTCTGACTACCCCTGACCACAAGGTGTGTTCCTGTCACCTACTCTCATCTGCTTTATGGCCTCGGCACCCACTTGCTCCCTTGCCTCGACCATGCGTGCCTTCTTGCTGCCCAACACCCTCAGGATCAGTGACCTCTTTACTGATTCTTCCTTGACCCCCAGGCAGAGGGAGTTCTTACTCCCTGCACGCTCCTATAGCATAATACATTGCAAATCCTTGTAGAACTCTTTTTTTGTTTTTTGTTTTTGTTTTTTTTTTTTTTTTGGTCAGAGAGAGAGAAAGAGAGAGAGCATAAGCACCAGCACAGGCAGGCAGAGAGGCAGAGGGAGAAGCAGGCTTCCTGCTGAGCAAGGAGCCCAATGTGGGACTCAATCCCCAGATGCTGGGGTCATGACCTGAGCTGAAGGCAGCCACCTAACCAAATCCTTGTATAACTATATATATACATAGTTGAAGCAATCATATATATATATATATATATATATATATATATATATATGAAGCAATCATCATATAGAGTCATACCATGTATATATGATATGATGATTGCTTCATTGTGCTCTCAATAATTCCAGCTAAAACCCCTCATTTCTTTTTTTCCCATTTCTCCCTTTTGTTTACCTCTGTGCTGAATTGTTCATGCAATCCTGCATTCAGCCAAAGCATACTGACTATATGCCTAGATGCTCTGATACCTGCATGTGTCTACCCAGTCAGACCACATCCCTCCCAGTGCACAGCCCCCTCTCTGCCCTCACTGCCTTTAACCCCTTCCTCACTCCTCAGGAACCACAAGTCCAATCATCACTTCTTTAAGTAGAGTTGCTATCATTTCAATTTTCAAAAAGGTTTAGTTCTTTCCTATTCTCTAAAGGAAAAAAAAAAAAATCAGAATTTCCCAGCCTAGCATAAAAAGCTGTTGATGATCTGGTCCTGAATTGTATGCCTTTCAAACCCAGTCTAATCCATCTACTCATTTCTCCCTAAGCACCCTGCACAAGTCCACACCTTTCATTCCTGCTTCTAGCCACCTCAGTCAGGGCTGGCCTGCTTTCTCTCCTGCTGCCAGATCTCATTCTTCAAGACCCACCTAAAATGCTGCCTCTCCCATAAAGCCTCTCTCTTCATCCACAGTCAAAATTAACCATTCCTTCTTCTGTGTTCACAATGCTCTATCACTTCCCTTCTCAAATATGCTTTCCAAACCTTATTTCATGTTATTTGATAAATAAAATAGATAGGTCCATGTACTACACCCCCTTCCTCTTTCCAAGTAAGTATTGTGTTAAAAAAAAAATAGTGTATAATGGTTACTGTTATAATAAGTTTAATTATTGTAAAAGATTTTTAAAAATCAGATTCTACAATAATTACAGTAAACAGAAGAGATCGAATAGTTTTCAACACCAAAGTAATGTGTTTTGGGTAAAAATCTATTTTTTTGTCCTTTTTGTTGGTTTTTTTGTTGTTGTTCTTGTTTTGGTTTATTTTTTTTGTTTTGTTTTGTGGGGGTTTTTTGTTTTGTTTTGTTTTGTTTTGTTTTGAGAAAGCAAGCAGGAGGTGGAAGGAAAAGCAGAGAAAGAGGGAAAGAGAGACTCTCATTGCAAAGCCCAGAGCCCAACGTGGGCTCAATCTCATGACCTTGAGAATATGACCTGAGCCAAAACCAAGAGTCAGATGCTTAACCCACTGAGCCACCCAGGTGCCCCAAGAATTGACATTTAATTCACATGAGAGCTGCTGTTTCAACAGGGAGAGACCCTTCTTCCTAAGAGAGATTCCTAACTCTAGGCATTCCCCTCCAAGAGACAAAGACAAAAACTAGATTACACCTATATGCTACTACACATCTATGCGTATGTGTTATGTATGTAAATTATATACCTATTCAGATCTCAAACATATAATTCATCTCCTCTGGAAAATCCACACTCACCTCTTCTCATCTTGATTAGTGAAATCAATCAAGAGCTGGAGGTTAGAAAGAAAGACTCTTGACTGCAGGGCTGCCTTCCTGAATATCTCACTCTGGTGACTAAGACAACATGACCAGGCCTCTCAGCTTGACTAACTTTCAGACAGACTTCTTCCTGGCTACAGAACCCTGACCTTGCTTTCCTTAGATCATTTACTTTGAAAAGCTTGCAATTGTAAATTCTTTCTCTGCCTCTTTGAGATAAAATCTTCTCAGCCTCTTGCCACTTTTATAACCCCGGGAATGTCTTTCTAGAGGCCCTGGGAGCCATCCCTTTGAAATGTAATCACTAAGAAAGTTAGCACCCCTATCTCCCAGTCTCTGTAGGAGGATAGGAGTCTAACCTAGATAAGGGCCAATTAGCAAACACAGATGGCCTAATCCCATTGGCAACCTCCCCCTGACATCCTCTGATACTTTCCCATTAGCTCTCCCTAGTGCTTAAAAACTCTCTGCCTTTTGTTTCAGTCAACTTGAGTTCACTCTCTCCCCCCAATTTCGATAGTCTTGACCCCAATTGCAATAGTCTTCAATAAAGTCTTCCTTGCCTGTTGAACTTGCCCGGCACAGTTTCTCTCTGACATGACAAGCTGAGCGAGCTTGTGCATTGCTGCTGACCGTTTAAGTGAGGCGCGTTTCAATGTGTCGTCAGCGATTATGCTTTGATGAGAGTTAAACTGGCATGACAGGTTGTTAATGCTCCCCACCTTTATGATCCCGTGGTCATATGCAAAGGGTAAGATAGGAGGAAAAGGCATCCTACTGCTTCTGGGGATTAAGTTCAGTTGAAAAAAGAGTCAAATATCTAAAATGAGAATTTTTTTCTGTAAGAATGGGTTGTGTTCCTCTGTTCCCTCTAACTTTCCACAGCAGAGCCCAGCTGTTAATATAACCTTCCATTTCTTAGGATGATACAGTAATAATTGTTCACATCCAGATGCTTTGATTAAACTAAGTCTGATTTACTCTTGAAGAGGTTTTGCAGTTTAGGGAAGAGAACGAACACCATTAATATATCTAGACAGCATAGGTTTGTGACTTTTTAGCCTGACCATATATCCACAAATTAAGACAAGTACAAAAACTATCTGTAGCTTCCCTTGAATCGATAGTGTATCCAGGCTTCTGAAGTGTATCCTTCCAAATATTATATTAGAATATCCTAACCCATTTTCTTCTGTCTACTGTATCAAATAAAGAGAAAATAGTAAGTCATGAGAACAGGCGTGTCAATACTAACTACCAGCGATTTGTAGGAGTGTAAGGATAAAACCGACAAAGAAGATGGAGACAAAATAAATTCAGAACGACATTCAAGAATTCACAAAAGACATGTTCTCTGAATACTTTATGAAACGTATTTCGTTCAGATATACTCTCCTCTTTTAAATCATTCTTTGAATGGCTCTCCCTTTGGACATTTCAGGGTAATTTAGCTACAAAGCACGACATACAGAGGTGACAATTTGTGATTTATTGCTTGTGGTGCAAATAAGGTAAAATATAAAGGGGAGCTGGTTATTTCAGTTTGGGGAAGTCACAAAAGACTTCCCATACCTTTCATCTGAATTATATGTTTAAACAGGACTACAAATGTAATTCTGCATTGGAGAAGGATTTTTAAATTTTAACTGTATTTCTTTTGAATTTGAAATAAAGTTCTCATGGCAGGCTTTTCATCTTCTCAGACTTCAATGCTAAAGACACATGCCCAATTCAAGTGAGTACAATTTTGAAAATCTGAACCAAAATATTTGGTAGTGAGGTAATAGGAAATTGTATATTTCTTTCTCTATACTAGTTTTCCTCTCTAATTTTCCTGTATTAATATGGATCGATTGTGCAATGAAAAGCTAAACACGCTCAAATAAGTTAGCAGAGGGTTATTCATCAAAAAAGTTTATGAACATCTTCTAAAAATTCCTAAGAGGACTCCCTCAAAATGTCAGCTTCCATTTACTAGTTAGCCCATGAATCATCTTGGTTAACATTGCTTTTATACTAGATTCACAAGCTCACATGGTTTTCTACCAAAAAAACAAGGTGTAGGAGCTAGTTGAGACATGGTGCTCAGACATTACCCTGAGTTATGCAAAATGAGGGTGATTTTCAAGACATGAACTGATGCCTCAAAAGTGGTGTAAAATCCCACAATGGTTCCCTGCTGTACCCAAAATGAAACTAAAAAGTCCTCTCTAGGGCCCATAGATTATGGGTATTATAATAATGTTAATAAAAACAAGCACTAACATTCATTGAATACTCTGTTTCACCTGTTATGCTAAGTACTTTGCAAGCATTAACTCATTCAGTCTTGCAAACTGCTCTCTTGTAGGTATTACTGTCCCCCTTTTCCAGACGCACACTCAAGCCAGGGGGATCTAGGGGCTCCCATGTCATTTGTCTGCCAGAACGAGATTACCGCGGTTCAATAACAACTTTTATTCTCTCTATGGTTTGCAAACTCTGGACAAATATGCAAAGAGAGGAATAAGGGTGAGCTCTCAGAAAAAGTTTTTGTATGGAAAAGACCCCACTGCTAACAGATACCAACATTTAGACCACTCAGCCTCTATACTGCGTAATATTTATACCCAATGTCATAAAAATACTTGGGGCTAACAGACCCCAAGTATTGACCTTGTCAGTTAATTAACAGGAATATGTTAAACTGCACAGCACTTCACTGTTCCCCAGACACTGTCGTTGCATGAATTCATGTGTGCTTCACACCAGCTACATGAGACAGGAACTACTTTACAGATGAGAAAACTCACACTTACGGATGAAATGGGTTCACAGTGGATATACAGCATTAAAGTGGGAGAACGGACACTCCGGTCCACGATCTCCCGACTCCTGCTGGTGTTTTCACTCTATTAGGTTTTAATATTACCATTTCCTCTAATTCACTGGATTATTGTCAGTAACCAAGGAACAAAAGATTACACTTCGGGAAAGAAGCAACAGTGCCCAGGAGATGGCTCTACTTATCGAAAGTGAGCTCATCACGGCAAAATCACACCCAAGCAGGTATCCCTGTCCCCACTTTCCCCCTTGATCGATGTCCCAATAGGGCTTTGGACACTGGAGAAGTCACACAAATGCCCAGTGGACCCGAGGCAGAGGCCAAATTGGCCAAGGCGGCTCCTCCTCAAATAGGGACCCAAGCATGGCATCCAGGATGGGGGAATTTCATTATCTTTCTGTGTTCTGCGTTTTCCAAGAGCAAAATGGTGACATCTTCAGGCTAAAGGTCCAACGATGCATTTCAATCACAGATTGCAGGTTTCCACTTTGTCGGTTGGGTCTGAACGCTCAACGTGAAGCTAAGCACCAAAGAGAGCCATTTGGGGACTAGCTGGCCGGCAGAGCGAGCCTGGAGTGACAGACATTTCAGCAGCTCCCTTGCATCAGTCTCTCCGTAAGGGCTTTTACTGCCTCAGGTCAAGGCCCTTCCAAATTCAGGTCACGGGAGCCACCTCAGTGCCAGCTGGACCAACCTTGGAGTGTCTGCGGGTGTCCCTCACACCACGGGGACAGCAAAGTACAGGCAGAGGAAGATTTTATTAATTCTCACTGACAGTACACAGGGCACTCCAAGGCACCAGAAAATGTGATTTTTATAACTGGTAGCAAATGAAAATAGAAAATAAACGCAGCACATGCCCTGAAGAATTTTAAAAGCGCTGCACAAGGAAAACCTCCGGCACCTCACGGGATCGCGTTAGACCTCTGTTCCTCTGGATCTCCTCTGCGTCTCTGACTTCCTTGCCCAACCAGCCCCAACCCCACGCTCCAGCCAAAATGCATATTCTTTCAGGTTCACTTTCTTTCCCATCACTTCTCTTGCCCAACGGGCACGACTTGTGCGCCACAAGTAGATCTTAGAGGCCAGTGCTCTGACCTGGCTCTTGTGGATGGAACTAGCATGTTCCATTCCGCAGAGAGAAAATTCCCAGTCTTCCTCCCGCTCCTCAGGCGAGCTTCTCTTACCTGTCTCATGAAATCACCATCATTTGTTACCCGTTTGTGAACACTTCGCTAAACAAGGAGTCCCACTAAAGCCTGAATTCCTCACTCCCGCCCTCCTCGTTGGGATGGCTAAAAGGTTGAGACCAGCTCTACCAGCCAGTGGCTCTGTGATCTTCGGCTGGTGACTTCACCTCCCTGGGCCTGCGCTTCTGCATTTGTTAAATAAACTGTGTGTGACTTCAGTAAGTTAGTAGTACTAAATGGAAAAGCACTTAAGACAGAGCCAGACACACTCTAGCTTCTTGGCAAATGTTAACAATTGTCATCATCATATTCCCACGACATGGCACTGTCAACTTATGGCCAAGATTTTGAGGTATGCTGTACCATAGAGCCAAATTCAAATTATGTTCCTCCGCCTTCTAGGTATGTGACCTTGGGCAACTTGCTTAAGTTCTCCCTACTTTAGTTTTGTTATCTCTAGAAAAGGGATAATAATATTGCCGGCATCATAAAACCTCTTGGATGGTTACAAGTAAACATGTAAAATAAAGATAATTAACAGAATCTGTCACGTGGTCAATTGCTCCAGAAAAGTAAGCTCCTCACTACTGTGAGGTTTGATCTTAAATTAATACCCAAGTAGCCTTGGGTATTGATTGCCCCACGACAGGAAACATTACCCACCTGGCAGTTATATTCACTCCTCATTATCTTTGGGAGAGCAGGATAAAGTCACTGAAGAAGTAGAAATTGTGTCATATTTTGGACAAAAACAAGATATGTTAATAGCCCTGGATCAAGTTCTCCAGAAGAAGGATATACCATTTGCTGCTTCTGAGCAGGTTAGAATATAGTTATTTGAGCCAGTCCTGGGCCGGTGGGCCCTTGGATCGGTTTCCAATCTCTCCTACTATACTTGAAATGACACAGGTGGGGTGAGCGGAAAACTAGCTCTTGCAATGGAGACGCACCATCAAAAATTGGAGGGTGAGAAACGAAGGAAGAGAGAAGCCAAGGTATCTCTCTCCTCTCTTTGTGCCCAGAGCAGCTTTATGTCTCCCTCTTTCCTGGTTCCAGCTCCCCCAGAGAGGGCCATCTTGGTGCCAGCATCTTTTGCGGTGACCCTGATCCCTGAGCACCAGGTAATGGCGCCCCTCTCTTTGTCTCCCACTTGGGGTAATGGTTGTTGTTGTTTATCTCTGGCTTCCCTTCTAATTCCATGTATAACTCTCAGCTCAACACATGACTGGCAAAACCAATGCTCTACATTTATTCCCATGTGGTTTCTGTTTTCTGAGTTAAACCCTGATAGATCCAGTGATCCTCTGTATTATTTCCCTCTCCTCCTTTTGTCTGATTGGTTTAGAAAATGGCTCCCTTCACACATACATGCACAGACACCCATACACCGCGGTCCTGTCACCTCTGTTAAAAGAAACAAAGGCAGGTCTTTTGTGATCTGGAACAAACTGGCCATGTGAGTTGATTCTGAAGTGACTATATCATCTAATGAAGTGACTCTCAAAAGGTGGATATTTTGCCCCTCCACCGCCCACAAGGAACAATGTCTGGAGACATACTTCGTTGTTACAGTTGGCAGGGAGGGGGTATAGTGATACTGGAATTTAGTGGGTAAAGGTCAGCAGGGGCTGCTAAATATCCTTAATGCACAAGACAAACCTCCCCCCAAAAAGAATTCTTGGGTCCAAAGGGTCAATAGTCAAGTAAGAAAGTATAATCTAAGGACAGACACCTTTATACCTCCATACTGCTGCATGCCTGCTGAAGCTTCTGAGCTCCTATGGGTCACAGAGAGACCATTTAGGACCCAAAGCTGTTGACAGTGATCACAGAGTGGAGATCTTGCCCATGGTTGTAAGTTGCGGTATACAATTCATATATTTGCATAAACTTGAATTTCACTACAGATTTCTTTGTTTGCATATGTACTGAGCAGACAAAGGAGCAACTTCTATAAAAAGATAATGAATTCTCACCTAGGCAGCTTTGTGTTAAATAATTTTTTTTTTTTTATTTTACCACTCGATTTTCCCAGCCAGCCTTGTAGCAAATGATAGATTTTTCACAAAATTGTGGGTTTTTTGGTTTTTTGTTTTGTTTTGTTTTTTAGAGATTTATTTATTTAGGACACTGGTTGGCTTAGTTGGTTAAGCAATTACCTTAGGCTCAGGTCATGATCCTGGAGTCCCGGGATGGAGGTCTGCATCCTGCTCCCTGCTCAATGGGGAGTCTGCTTCTCCCGCTGACCTTCCCCGCCTCTTATGCTCTCTCTCTCTCTCTCTCTCATTCATTCTTTCTCTCTCAAAAAAATACAATCTTTATAAAAACCAAATTATTTATTATTTATTCGGAGGGCTGGCAAAGAACAAAGGAAGGAGAGAAAAACTCAATCAGACTCCCCACTGAGCACAGATTTCCCCACGTGGGCCTCCATCTCAAGATCCTGAGATCACGACCTAAGCCAAAACCAAGAGTCAGACATTTAACCGCCTGCACGATCCAGGCACCCCCACAAAATGCTCTTTTAAAGAAAGGATTCTTGTCCCATATGTTCTACCGGAATATTTGTAACATTTTCCTTCATAGAGGGGAAGCTGGCTAGTTGGCTTTCAACCACACTTTTCTTCCCTGTTGTGTATTAACTCATCTGTTTTCATCTCCACTGTGGTGTCACATTGACTGGGGTCCTGTGGCAGGGCTCCCCTAAACTCTGTACCACCAGCTGTGTGGCCTTGGGGGACCACTTCCTTGGCTAAGATCTCAGGCTCCTCATGGGTCAAATGAGGAAGTTGCGGTAGTCAAAACTCCTTTCATGTCATAAAAGTGTATTCAATTGTATATCTTTAACACCCAAGTCATATGTTCATATGCCAGCTCTTGAGGGAGAAAATGTATACAAATACAATAAAAGTTTCCATCCAGACCTGGTTCATTCAATACAGAAGCTCTAATAAATAAAAGTGAGGCATGGAGTGTCGCTCGCCCCATGTTCCATCCTCCTAATCCTGTTAAAATATGTATGAGTGTCTCTGAGAGGTGACAAAGGACAAATCTGTCATAAACAGAACCCAGTGTCTGCTGCTCTCATTCTGACAATCTGGGGTGAGAATGTACCCCATGTCACAGAGACTGAGCTCCAAAACAACCCAGGGATTCCTTCCTGCCTACTGAGGGGAAATGAAAAAATATATAAATCTAGTCCCTCTTCCTAAAATGACAGCTAAAAGAAGTATGGGGAACTATACTCTCCTGCATGTAAAAAAAGGTTGACTTTTTTTTTTTTTTAAAGAATAAGTTTAGCCTTAGAAGGAAAAGCCTCAGGGATGCCTTTCCTTTATTGGTTAAAGATTCCGAAAACGGCTGCTGACAGATGTGTCAAACTCTTTCAGTCAGAGTCCCATAGGCAGCCTCTTCCTCGGTGTCCCTCCCCCCCCCTCCTTTCTAGAGGTCTGGCCTGTCTGCTCTGATAGCAATGTCAGTGGGGAGAGATTATGTCTTAATTCTGCCCTCCTCAGCAACCCCCACTCCTCAGTAAGTGTTAAATCAGAAGGTAGCTGAAGGTGAAACCCTAACTCTTTTCGAAACCTGCAGGAAAATCCCACAGATTTCCTTCCCGAGGTATTTGTGTCCCCAGATCATCTTTGCCCTCTTGGCACACCTCCATGAAGCTGTGGTAAGGGAGGAGTTAGAATCCGGATCCAAGCAGTCAGAGACGCGAAGATATCTGAAAGAACAAAGTGGGGGAAAAGTGTTAATTTTTTTGTGTGTGTGGCATGTTAATGAGCTCATCCGTTTCTGTCACCTTAAAAAAGCCTAAGACGCATTTCTCTCCCTGACTCTTCTTTTTCCCTCGCCTCCTCCTCTTCCAGCATCCTCCTCCGTATTTAAAAATGAAGGTTAATATTAAGCATCACATTAACAGTTGTCAAATCAATCATGATTTCCTCTGAGTTATGTTACACGGAGCAACATGCTTTATCAGAAATCAAAGAAAGGACAGTGCCAAAAGTGGATGAGCTAATGTAAAATCACTTAGATGGGCACTCTGGGGACGGAAACTCGTTTAATATTTAATGTAGTCATTAACCTGAGAATGTGAGGGAGATGGTAATGGATGGTCCACTCCCTTTGCCGACGGGACAGGGTACCGCGGTGAGCTGCCCCTTCTGGGATCAGATCCACACAAGTTTAAAACCCATAAAGTGGGTCACAGGTGAAGGGAATTAGAAAAGTCTCAAGTCTCCCCGATGTATTGTTTTAAGAGCACAGTTGTGATCTCCCGTTAGGCCTGGACTTCCCCACGCAGCACGAGCCAGAAGCCCCGTATCAACTGAACTGCTCAATTAGTTCTTTATGGCAACAGACATGCTGTCCCCAACACATATGTTCAAAGCACAGCAAATAATCAATTATTGAAGGAAACCATCTCCAAGAAGCATTAATCTATCAGGATATTGAAGGGTTTGTTTTTGTCTCTACTTAGATTTTGTTATCGTTGGAGGTGTTTATCTGCTTGACAGCTACCCAGAACTGTCCCCGAGAGTCTGAATGTCAAAACCAATTAAAACGAAGCGGGGGAAAAAAAATACAGGAAAACTCTCTAATAGTGAAGGTCAACTGAAAAGGAACTTTTTCTACATGTGAATATTACATTGTAAGGAATGTTCTATTTATGCAGCATGAATGCCAGCCAGCACATTCTTTTCTTTTTTTTTTTTTAAGATTTTATTTATTTGAGAGAGAAGGAGTGCAAGTAGTGGGGGGGGGGGGGAGGTGTAGAGGGAGAAGAAGAAACAGAAGCAGACTCCCCACTGAGCAGAAAGCCCAACATGGGGCTTGATCCCAGGATCCTGAGATCATGACCTGAGCCAAAGGCGCAGCTTAACCAATTGTGCCACGCAGGCGCCCCCAGCCAGCACGTCATTTACATATTCTTTTGGGGGGGGTATTAAATTTTTATTTTTTATAAACATATAATATACTTTTATCCCCCTGGGTACAGGTCTGTGAATCGCCAGGTTTACACACTTCACAGCACTCACCATAGCACATACCCTCCCCAATGTCCATAACCCCACCCCCTTTCTCCCAACCCCCCTCCCCCCAGCTACCCTCAGTTTGTTTTGTGAGATTAAGAGTCACTTATGGCTTTTCTCCCTCCCAATCCCATCTTGTTTCATTTATTCTTCTCCTACCCCCTTAACCCCCCAACCCCCCATGTTGCATCTCCACTTCCTCATATCAGAGAGATCGTATGTATGATAGTTGTCTTTCTCTGCTTGACTTATTTCGCTAAGCATGATACCCTCTAGTTCCATCCACGTTGACCCAAATGGCAAGATTTCATTTCTTTTGATGGCTGCATATATTCCATTGTGTATATATACACATCTTCTTGATCCATTCATCTGTTGATGGACATCTAGGTTCTTTCCATAGTTTGCTTTGCTTTCTCTGCAGCATTAGTATTTGGTAAGATATAATATACATTGCCCCACACTTGTTATTTTATTGCATTTTATTTCTTCTGTCACATACTATCTTCTTAGGTGTATATTTCCAGGGTCTCCGAGAATTCCACCCTGCCAAGGAAATCAGTTACTGTATTTTCAGGCACATGAAACACCTCATCTCTACCACCCCGCTGCCATATTTTTTTCTTTTTTCTCTTTTCTACTGAAAGTTAAATCTAAATCCTTTGGAGAGAGATAGGAAGAGAGAGCACAAGCAGGGCAAGTGGCAGGCAAAAGGAGAGGGAGAAGCAGACTCCCCACTGAGCAGGAAGCCCTATGCAGGACTCAATTCCAGGACCCTGGGATCATGACCTGAGCCGAAGGCAGATGCTTAACTGACTGAGCCACCCAAACATGTCTATGGAGTTTTAAAATAGTCTTTTATGAAAATCATTGATGTCTTAATCTGGGTGGAAGCTCCAGGTAGGCTGTGTATCTTGGACCTGAAGATACTGACCTCCAGAGACAGGTGCCAAGACCACCTGACCCAGAGAACCAATGCCGAGGCCTCTAGCCCTACAAAATACTTCTTAATTAGGTACAATTTTTTCATCTAGTTTCAACATGTTCAAAGAGCACTTTACTTCCTATAAGTCAGTTTGATTGAGTACACCAACTGGGATAATAAACAACTATTATTATCTCCTTTGGTTGAAATTGGCAAGTATCTTTTATTTTTTTTATTTTTAAAAGATTTTATTTATTTATTTGACAGACAGGATCACAAGTAGGCAGAGAGGCAGGCAGAGAGAGAGGAGGAAGCAGGTTCCCTGCTGAGCACAGAGCCCAATGCGGGACTTGATTCCAGAATCCTGGGAACATGACCTGAGCTGAAGGCAGAGGCTTTAACCCACTGAGCCACCCAGGCGCCCAGCAAGTATCTTTTAAAAATAAAAAGTTCTCCACTGGTTCATCTGGCTTCCCCAAAAGAAGTTAGTTTAAAAGAGCCTACAGTTACAAATAAAGACTTTTTAATTAAAAAAAAAAAAAAAAGGATAATGTCAGTTCTAATAAACTCCTTGGTAGAATTGGCTTTTACCTGTCATAAAAGCTTCTCCAGAAGAACACAAGGAAAGAGGCAACAAGAACTTATTTGCCAAAGACTCCTTTTAAGTACTTATTAATTGAGCTATTTATATTCCTCTTCACTTTCTCTCTTTTCTCTGAAGAATTCAGACCACTGTTTACGATGAGACATGGCAAGGCCATCTAGCAGGAAAAAACTTTAGTGCATTCATTGGATTATCACAGGTATTAAAATGTTATATAGAATTTGACCTAGATTTTCCACTTCTGGAAATTTACCTTAAAGGAAAAAAAATATGCAAAGTTACCCATAAAAAGATGTTCATTATAGCTTTGGTTATAACAATGAAATACTGTGAGGCCAATCAAAATGTACATATAAAAGAATATTTGATGACACACTGCTCAAACTATTCTCTGGGCCTAGAATCGTCTTCACTTGATCTTAGTCAAATGCCAAGGAGTGATTGGGCCCACAGTGGTCTCCAGAGTGCCCCCCAGTCTTTTTCCTCACCCAACACATTTCTGATCTGGCCAGTTGATTCACATCCCAGAACCCCAAAAGGGATAAAGTGAACGGTGGTAGTTACCTCTGATGCTGGCTGTAGGATGGGCTCTAAACTAAATTGGTTGGAAGTCTACAATCAGAAGTACTTAGACCCTTAGAAATCCTTTATCTTTCATATTTACACAATTACTTCTCTTTCTCCCCCAGCTGAAGACTTAGGGTTTCTCTCTTGGAGAGAGGCTTTTTGCTAAGGATTATTAGACTTATCAGACTCAGCTCTTCTGAGAACACTGTCCTAAAAGAGGGGGATTAAAGAAAGAGTATCAAACAGGGAGGTTCTTCATTCACCCGAGCAGATGACTGGAGGATTTCTAAGAGAAAGAACAATCCAAGAAAACTCCCCACAAATACTGACCATTTAGGGAACGAAAACGAAATGCCTCATTTGGATCATCTGTCTTATAAAGAAGGCTACCCACGGATAAACCCAACGTACATAATTGCACAAATCAGCATTTTAGCTCTATAATCTTGAAAATGAAGGAACAGCCAAGATCATTATCAATTTAGGGAAAATTTATAATGTGTGTCAAGTTTAAAATACATATAGGAGGGGCTCCTGGGTGGCTCAGAGGTTAAGCCTCTGCCTTAGGCTCAGGTCATGATTGCATGGTCCTGGGATTGAGCCCCACATTGGGTTCCCTGCTCAGCAGGAAGCCTGCTTCTCCCTCTACCCCTCCATATATGTATATGGAAAAAACGTGAAGAATAAGAGACATTGCAGGAAAGAGGAAAAAACAACTATTTTTAAAACTAGAAGAATATCCGCAGAGAGATAATAGAAGATATTCCATTCATAAAACAAGAATAGAATTATTTAAAAATGCCAATCAAAAAATACAAAAGAACTTTGGGAAATTAAAATTAAACAATTTTTAAAATATCATTAATATAGTCTGAAGATAGAGGTAAGAAAATTTCCCAGGAGGAAGAGAAAAGGTAAATATAAGAAAAGAAAACAGAGAATTAAGCTAAGAAATCTAGCAAGCAATTAATAGGAGTTCCAAAAACAAAGATAAAGCATAATAAACAAAATTATCAAAGAAAAATTCTAAGAAAAGTTTACTGAATGGAGGACTATACATTAAAAAGATCTAGCAGGGGGCACCTGTGTGGCTCAGTCGGTTAACTGACTAACTCCTGATTTCAGCACAGGTCATGATTTCAGGGTAATGAGATCCACCCCCATGTCAGGCTCCACAGTGTGGAGACTGCTTGACATTCCTTCTCTCCCTCTGGCCCCTCCCACTTCTCTCTCTCTCTCTCAAAAAAAAAGGGGGGGGGTGGTTTTCTATCAAATTCCCAGCATGAGGGATGGAATGTGACAATAACAAAAGAGATCATCATGAAATTTCAGAGCAGTGGAGACAAAGACAAGCTGCTAAATTCTTCCTGAGGAAAAAATAATCTGTTCACACAAAAAGAACAATATTTCTCCACAACAGTTCTGGAAACTACAAAGAAAGAGAACAATGTCTTCAAAGTTCTAATTTTTAAACTCAATTTCAATTTGAAATGTAATATATAAACTAGCTATCTTCCAATAGAAAGGAGAAGATAAAAGTATTTTCAAATAATCAATTTGAAATTTGAACTTCCCATGTACTCTTTCTGAGGATTCTGCTCCAGGAAAGTAAAAGCATAAACTAAGAAAAAAGTTGGACATCAACCTAGGAAGTAGGATAGTCAACACAAGAGAGGACACAGGAGAATCCCCAGAATGACAGTAGGAGAAGGTTCTTAAATGAACCTCATCAGCAAGTTTAGACAGAAACAGTTCAGACAGGAGCAAGAAGTTAAAACTGTCTGGAAGAATATTTCTTGAGGAAAAAAATGTATCATTTCATATATTTGACAGTATTTGCAGGGACCTCAAGCTCTATCATAGAGTTTGGGGATGAGTTGGTGATACATAGTAAACCAAAACAGAGAATTTTTTTTTAAAGAGTTTATTTTTATTTATTTGACAGAGAGAAATCACAAGTAGATGGAGAGGCAGGCAGAGAGAGAGAGAGAGAGGGAAGCAGGCTCCCTGCCGAGCAGAGAGCCCGATGCGGGACTCGATCCCAGGACCCTGAGATCATGACCTGAGCCGAAAGCAGCGGCTTAACCCACTGAGCCACCCAGGCGCCCCAAAACGGAGAATTTTTTAAGTGAAAGAAAATTCTTAACTCCCAGAAAGCTGTGCGAGATAGGAAACCCTATCTTAGTAGTTTAATATGTGGCTCAGTTGCAAAAAATATTCACATTGTCATGGTAGAGTAACCGCTAAATATGAATCAGTAAAAGTTGCGCTGTATCTATCCCAGAAGAGTGCCAGAGGGAGAGTGAATCAATGTATGTAGAGGAGGGAGGGAAGAAAGTTAAGTCCTTACCTTCCACAGTAAGAAGTCAAAGCCAACATTAAAAATTACAAAATAAAAATAGTTTTTCTTTTTAGTAAGTTGGGGATAAGTGTCAGAAACTACAAGCAAAATACTGAAAACTGTCCCTGAAATTCATCATTAGGGATTGGGAAGGATGAGTGAGAAAGCAAATATTTTTTCATGATGTGCCTTTTAAAACTACTTGACCTTTTACGTTCAAACATTTAATATAAATGCAAATTTAATCTAATTTAATTTTAACGCAAACAAATATATTTTTTTCTTCGATGAACATTTGTTGAGACACTAGTGTCTGAGACAACAAACATACATGGCGAGATAAGCACAATGTGGTGCTAGAAATGCAAAGATAACATACTGGGTTCCCCATCTTCACCCCTTTATAGCTATTTGACCTTGGGTACTTAATCTAACCATGCATGTGCTTCAGTTTCCAAATCAGAAAAAAGAATAGAAGGTTGAGCATGATAATGTAAATAAACCATGGCAAATTAGAAAAGTAATAGTAGTCTAAGAAGGAGACCACAGAATCCTAACAACTTCAATATAACTTGATCCTCATTACTCTGAAATCATATACCTGGTGAAATTAGAATAAAGAGAAAGAATCCTATTAAACTCATAGGAATTCAATTGCCTTCCACGAAAGCAAGGTTTCCAGCAAATGCCAGGCCCTGATGACAGCAGGACTAGATTGGATAAATTTCCAAGTTCCTTTTCAACTCTCTAAGCTTATGGACATACTGAGAAGATACATTTCAACAAATGTGCAAACAACTAATTGCTTCAGACAGTTCACTGATTTGGAAAGTTAGCAATTCTATTTTAGTAATACTCTTTTAATACTTTCTTTAAAAAAAAAAAAAGTATTTATTTTGAGTTCACTGATGTGTAGACACACAATCCAGGCTAGACCCTCAAATGAATTTCAAGAAATACAAGATATGGAAACTCTCCCGAGAACAACACTGAGAATTGGAGTAGATAAGTGTGTTCAAACTATACAGGAGAGGATTAATGAGTATGAGAGAATATTTAGAAAATATGAATATTTAGAAAAGAACCTGGATTTTTATAGATTGGAAACTATGAAGTGAGAAGAGCGATTGTAAGAATTATTGATATCCTAACTGAAGATGAGTCTAAATAGAGCTAATTTCAAATCTCTGAAATAGTTGTCGCCTGGGAGATAAAATGAGTAAAATGAGCCTATTCTGCATGTGTTAGAGTGCCAAACTCGGAGCAATGGGGTGGGAATAGGAGAAAGATTTAGGAGACTTCGGCTCATAATAAGAAGGAATATATAACCATGAAATTCACCGCCCCCGGAGGAAATGAGAATTAGCATGCTGGAAGTATTCAACAGAGCCCAGAGAACGTTTTCAAAAACGTAGAAGGATTTCTTGCTTAGGAACCGAGGTTTCGTGTTTTTTTGTTTTTTGTGTTTTTTTTTAAGATTTTTATTTTTATTTATTTGACAGAGATCACAAGTAGGTGGCGTGGGGTGGGGGGGAAGGAAGCAGGCTCCCCACTGAGCAGAGAGCTCGATGCAGGGCTAGATCCAGGACCCTGGGATCATGACCTGAGCCGAAGGCAGAGGTTTTAAACCACTGAGCCACCCAGGGACCCCTGGAACCAAGGTTTTGAACTAAGTGAACTCTGAATTTCCATTCTTCTCTCGGATTCGGTTTATGTGACAGATTACAAGCACAGGCAAAGTTCAAAAGAGAAAGAAAATTCCATCAAATGATCAGCTGAACAAAAAGAGAACAATCCTACCAGTTAGTCCTACCACTGGCAAATACAGGGTAGGCCCGCCATCAAACACGCAAACATACCAGCACGCACCTCAAGTGTTACAGTATCTCCTTTTACATCTAATTGTTTCGGGATTGTGCCAATGCAGACAGATTAAATTATAATGGAAACAGATTGTCTTCTTACCCTGAGAGGAAAAAAACAAAGGAAAGATGTGTGACCTAAAAATATTGGACTGGAATGCTGGTTAAAGATATTGAACTGTGGAAAGATGAGCCACCTACTGAATCAATAACAGCGTTGTAGTTGGGACCTTGAGGGTGTTTGCTGCCTTATTGAGTGGCTGGTTCCATTCCCTTTAACCTGTGACAGCTAATGGGACTGGGCCCTGCAGCAGAATCACTGCCCAATTCATTCGGGATGCTTATCGAGCACCACCAGCAAATGAGACTTCAAATCGGTCTTCTTACTGTTAAGCTATTCGAATGAGGAAATTGAACGTACATATTCATTTTATATCATCTGAACTTCTGTTCTTTCCTAAGCAACTCTTTACAATGCTTGACCATAGGAATGGTACACAAAGACAGGAGAACACCGAGTTAAAAATTATTTTAGAGCCCCCCAAATTGTCACTAGTTAAGCCAATGCATTTGATGGGCTAGTGGGTGGAGGGAACGTCTAGCACAGATTCTATCCATTTTTGAAGTATGGTGTGTAAGGCGTGGGTAAAACGGTCTTAAACCAGAAATACTTGTATAATAATCATTTAAAAATGGATTTGGGAAAGTAAAACTGGTGAATCATAATCCTAAAAGAAATGTTCAAGTAAGAACAGCTTCTCATCTGTAGTCAGAGGAAGCGTTGGTAACAATGAAATGAAATACTTAACCGGAGTTCTTGGAGAGGAGCCCTAGATGAGCCAGTAGACCACGGTTGTTGATGACACTCACGTGATATATCTGAACTCAATCTTTAAACTGATGGTACCTTTGAATGCTGTGAGTGCAGCCAGAGTCTTCTGCTTGTCTGGTTTTCACAGCATCCAAGCATGCCTATCCCCCCATCCCCCGCCCTGCCAAAGAGCTCATGAGCACTGACTGTATGACAACATGGCCTCTTCATGCAGTGATGGGAGAAACATGGCGGTCCCAACGCTGCGGACAAGCAAGAAGCCGCATGTTTAAGTAGAAATAAAGTGAAAAAAGGAATGAAGGAGAAAGTACAAAATAGATACTTGAGATACCAGATTTTTCATAACACCCAGATATCTAAAGTCATAAACAACATCAACATTTTGCAAGTGAAAACTGCTTTAAATATTGTTCTGTCCTTATTGTTTCAGGCTAATTTTTTTTTTTTTTTTTTTTTTTTTTTTACCTTGTGGAGAAATGCAAACCCATCGTTGTAGAAAAACCACAGGAAACAAATCCTTAATAATTATAGTGTAAATATGCATGCTAGTCTTTCAAAGACGCCAAGCAGTATTGTGTTCGTTTGCTCAGTGACTGTAAACAAGAAGGATCATCTGCCAATCCTACATTTCAAGGTTCCCATCGCAGGTTGAAAGCGTACCTAATCTGGAGAGAACTCCACAGAGTCAATAGTCCTCACAAAAGAAAAATGTTTTTATATTGTGAAAGGAATCTTTTTCCTAAAATTGACACTACAGTTTTTCCCAAGGTATCTTCTTGTTTTGTGGTTTACTCTCACCTCCAAAATAAAACCTAAGAAAGAAAAAAAAAAAGCAGTTTATGCTCATAGATGACATTTACCTTATATCAAAGTGCTCTTTTCGCAAATATTGCAGACAGCTTTCGTAGCACTAGAGTCAATATGGAAATGAATTCAAACATTTTTGAGGCTGAAGTCAAGATTTGGTTTAGTGATACCAATAAAACAATAAGCTCTGATTCTACACAGAGAGAGTATGTGAGCTGATGGGAATATGTTCCGTTCTATAATACGTAGTCTGTGTCATTGGTACCACTGAGTGCATGGTTCAACCACTGTCACTTGTCCGTCTGTGTATTTAAACTGTCTCTGGTTTGGAGTTATCCATACAGCATGGAAAATAAAGATGAGATAACTAGTCATTGCTCTGGCTTCCAAATCGGTAGGAAAGTTTACAACCTCGGCCATGGAGGTAAGCTCTGGGGAGAGTTGAGGATAGGCAAGAACTTTTCCTCAGAGGCAGTGGAGGAAACGTTCGTCCTATCTTGCTCCATCCAGGGCTGCCAAGAGCATGCAGAGGAGAGATGAGAGCTTTCTGTGTCATCCAGTCAAGGAACCATGAATCATGGAGGAACGCATGATTCCTACAAAATCAGAACAATGTGTCTTCAGTAAATGAGCTCAACAAAGTCGTTAGCATTGAAAATAATTTAAAAAAATATTATCTTTCTTTCCAAGGAGCTGTGCTTCCTCCGTACCTAAACATTTCTGTTAGTTGTGACAGATGTTCTCAGAAAAGGTGTTCGAGAGGCACCGGGCTGGTGCAGCAGAGCATGGAAAACAGAAAGTGAGCTAAAAGGAAAAGGGGGGCTTTTGCTGACTTGCATGTTAAGAGTAGGATTTCCCCAGAAATGGAAACTTCCTGTCCTATCAGCCACTTTCTGCTGAGAAATTCACAAGATTGCTTGCTGTTCACCCTGTTTTTCAGCCCCCAAGGAGGGGATGTTCCAACCAAGCGATCCAGCAGTCAGCATATGTCTCCAGTCGCACACAGGCAGACACCACTCTCTCCTGGCCCTACCGCAGTCCCTCCAACAGCTCTTAACCCCTAGCCCCAGTGTCAATTTGCCTATACATCCCGCTCTTCATTCTCCTTTTTTCTTACATGAATGATCTCTACAGACAATCTCAGTAACATCTAGGGCTTACAGTGGCACCCACGTGGAAAGGCAGAACACTCTCAGCTCCACATCTGCTTCTCAGAATTTGCTTCTGAGTTCCAGAGCTGTAGGTGCAACTGTCTACTAAACATCTTTACTTGAGAAGGCAACTGAAGGGACCCTTGCACCGGTTAAACCTCCAACCCAGGGTCATAGGATTGAGCCCCACATGGGGCTCCACGCTTGATGTGGAGTCTGCTTGGGAATCTTGCTCCCTCTGCCTTTCTCTCTCTCTCAAATAAATAAATCTTTAAAAAGAAAAAAAAAAAAAGAAAGAAAGAAAGAAAAGAAAAGGCAACTCATACCCAAAAAGTCCAATAAATATCAACTTAAAATGGGGCACCTGGGTGGTTCAGTGGGTTAAGCCTCTGCCTTCGGCTCAGATCATGATCTCAGGGTCCTGGGATCGAGTCCTGTATCAGACTCTCTGCTCCACAGGGATCCTGCTTCCTTCTCTCTCTCTCTCTCTCTCTCTCTCTCTCTCTGCCTCTCTGCCTACTTGTGATCTCTGTCTGTCAAATAAATAAATAAAATCTTTTTAAAAAATCATATAAAAAAATATCAACTAAAATCATGCACCAAAGTGCAGGGGTATCTGCCTCATGCTACCATCTCCAGCTCCTAGTACAATGCCTAGCCCATATCAGATACTCAAATAATGTTAAACTAAACTAAAAATAAAATGCAGAGTCCTACTTTATACTGAGAATAATAAATATATATGACTTTGTACAGGAAGTTTTTGAAGTAATTTCTAAAAGACTTTGAATCAATCTATGAATGTAAGACGTAACAGACTACCGGAAGACGATGGGATTGCCCTCACCTTTGCCAGTGCCATTGGAGGAAGCGTATCAAGCCTTCCTGCTCAGCTGACAACAGAATATAATGCATTTGACTTAGTATAGCAATTTGGTGCTCAATGTTTGATGGTGCATGAACATCCCAGAAAGAAGCAATCAGACTGAAGAATAAATTTTAAAATGGCATAGAACAATTTGATATTTCCTCTGCAAGAGAATTGGTTATCTTGACTTCCACTTTATATTTTGTGTCATACTAATATTCTAACAACCTCTGTTCAGGGTTATTTTTCTCCTGTGTACCATCTTTTTTTTGTAATGACCCTTCAGATGGGTTTAGTTGTATGTGAGTGTGAGTGGAATGGGCAGACATTTAGTTTCCATCTTAATCAGTTTAAAACCAGGGATCCAGAAATACAAATATATTGCAATGAATTATACTTTATCCCATTATTATCCCATTTTAATGAAAATTGGTTTGATTATGCTTTGGAGCAAATGTTTAAAATTTATTAACCTAAGACATTTTCTCTGTAGTAATTATTTAATTTTTAATTAAATAAACATTGATTTGAATTTGATACAAATGTTCTAAATCTGGCCCAGAAAAATATAATGGTAATCTCTCAGTCTGGGTCCCAAGTCCAAAAAGCAATTAGTCTTGAAAATATTCTGTCAGTATATCTAATGAAATTTTGTGAGTTCATTCTTTTACTTTAAACACTATAGGGATGCCTGTGGCTCAGTGGGTTAGGCATCCAACTCTTGATATCTGCTCAGGTCTGTGAGATCAAGCCCACACTAGGCTCTGCACCGACTGTGGAGCCTACTTTAAAAAAAAAAAAAAAAAAGATAGTTAGGTATTTTTCACAATTTTTTGCTGTACTGGAAAGCCACTGGCTATCTGAGTTTGAAAATGTTCTGTTTTCACATAACATAATTGTCCCGGGCACACCAGAAGGCTGCCACCAAGCGGCCCTTCAGCTATTAGAAGGAAGTGGAACCTAAGGGCCATCTTTGGGGTGCCATTGATGTGGGAGACAAAGGCGAGAGAAGGAAAGGTAGATAAAATTAAACCTCATTATAACCTGCAGCTCACTGACAAATACTTCAGGCAGGTAAAGTACAACATTCTTCCAGGAAGCTCCCAATTGTCTTATTAATATTCATGTCTGGCTAGAGGGAAAAATTACCTTAGTTTGCTAATAGCAAGACCTCCAGGATCCTTTAAGTTTTCTTTAGCATATGAAGGTCCTTTTGGAACTTCCCTTATCTTACTACCCTCAAGCCCAAAGTATATAATCAGTTGCCTCACAACTGTGGGGCTGTGCTGAAGCCCTTTCTGTCCACAGGTTTTGTCCCTGTGCTTTAATAAAACCACCTTTTTGCACCAAAGACATCTCTCGAATACTTTCTTGGCCATCAGCTCCAGACCACAACAACACCACTCCAAAAACACATCAAGACTGAATCATCCCAAATCATTTCCTACCTTTGTCTTGTGTGTCTCCACAAAATGATTCAGGTTCCTAGGAAAGAAACTGGTTGGCTGAGCTTGAGTCATGAGCCTCTTTATGACCAGCAGGCAAACTGGTGATTTGGGGTGTGTGTGCGTGCATCTATGTGTCTGTGCGTCTAGGTCTGTGTGTCTCTGTGGGTTTATCATACCACTCAGGCTAGACCAATGAGATGTAGGTCCAAAACTGTTACAGCAGCTTGTGAGAAAGACGCCTTCTCTTTCCATTGGAATCACTATTCCATTGGTAGGATATCAACCTGGAGCCACTGGTGGCCATTTTGTCAGTTTGTCACCTCTTGGGAAGAACCTTCCTTTCCCGAAAATGGAGCCAAAACAAAGGAGTCAAAAGAGAGAAAGCTTCTATTGTGAAAGTCCTAGAGTTGGATCTATGTTTTCTGTCAAATAAAACATTAACCTTTTAAAGCCTTGGCACATGGCTTCCACTGGAAGAGTGAAGGATTTTGTGGGGAAGAACTTTCAATCTGTCTGAAGCATTTGCACAAGTAGAATGTCATCCTAAGATTTTCCCTGCACAAACTATTTAGAGAGGTTGTTACCACCTAATACCTTAATCAGGAAAGAACTTCAGTGAGACCTCTGAATATAAAATAGACCCTAAAATAAAAGGTCTGCTTTAATAACTTGCTTCTTGATGAATCATTCAAACAGTAATGGCTCTAAAATGTATCTGGGCACCAGGATAGTAGATACTTATTTGATTAAGATAACATTTATCTCAAGGAAAGAATATTCAGAAAGGATCCTAAATTACAATGACTCAGACTCCAAAGGGATATTTTGGGGATTGGACTAAGGTGGAGGAGAGGGGAAGGGGTGAGCTTCTTAAAAAAAAAAAAAAAAAAAAAAAAAAAAAAATTACACGGCACAGATCACCACGATTAGCTATACTTCTAGGAAGTGTGTATATCTCCAAAGAAATGGCCTGCTAGTTAATGCCCTAGAAAAACACATTCTAAAATTACATGTAGTCCTAAGTGTTTAAGGTTTTAAAAGAAGAGAGAAGACAAGAAGGAAATGATTAAGCTATTGACAAATGAAATAGCATATAATGAACTCCTTCAAAAATATGAATGACTAAGGCAGAAAAGCAACTGGTGCAAAACTGGTGCAAAAAAAAAAAAAAAAGGCATTCCTTTGTGGGGGGGACATAAATCCCTCTTTGCTGATAATGTTACCTCATAATCTCAGCAGAAGGCTAGTGTGGTGAGATATCAACACCAGAACCCTCTGAAGACACAGATCTATCAGGAAAGATGATTGTGTTTAAAACTGTATCTGTGGGGGCACCTGGGTGGCTCAGTGGGTTAAGCCTCTGCCTTTGGCTCAGGTCATAAACTCAGGGTCCTGGGATCGAGCCCCGCATTGGGCTCTCTGCTCAGAAGGGAGCCTGCTTCCTCCTCTCTCTCTCTGCCTGCCTCTCTGCCTACTTGTGATCTCTCTCTGTCAAATAAATAAATAAAATCTTAAAAAAAAAAAAAAAAACCTGTATCTGTGATGTGTGTATAATTGACTATGAGAGCTGAGAGCCCAGAAGGTTTTGAGACTGAGCAGAAAGCCACCCCATCTGGGCTGGAGGTGTTGGGCAGAGAAGACCCCGCACAGCAAGAGCTGGGTGTGGTGCTGAAATCCAGCCGCATCCAGCTGCCTGCCTTCCCTCTCCCGCCTTTGCAGGACTGTCGCCTTTCTCTTCTTCCTTGTTTCTCTAGCATTCCTTTCTTCTTTCTTCTACACCCCAAAACTACAGAAACGGTGGTCGTCTACCCAAGATTACACAGGTAGTAAATAGAAGAGCCAGAATTCAAAACTGGACTGACCCCAAAGCTTCTGCTCTTTCCACAAAACACAAACCCATGTTGCAGACTTCGAAACATCGGCATAAAATATTGTCAGCGATTGCAGGAACTCACTGCCTTTAGTGCCCCTGATTCTTGGTCCCGCCACTTTGAAGAACGAAGAGGTAGACTAGACGCAGCGTGGTGGGCTGTAAAGCAAAGTTCCCAGAGAGGGAGAGGGGAGAGGGGCCCAAGAGGGTTGCCCCCGGAGTTTCTAAGTTTAGGGGATTTTATGAGCTCTTTTGCAGAACTATCTTAAGCAATCAGGGTGTGCTGAGTCATGTCAATCAGGGCTTTGGTCGTGTATCTGTCTACCTATTAGGTTCATATCTCCGTTCTGATGGTCTTTCTTTTGCTGACATCTGGGGCTTATGTCTTAAATGCCTCTTACCGGTGATAGGGACAAATACCTTGTGGTAATTATCTTATTTTAGATGTTTTGTAGAAGTCACTTTTGCAAAGTCTGCAAAAATGGAAAGCTAGTGTGATCCTGTCTAAGCTGCAAAACAGGATGTTAGTGCTGTTTTTTCTTAGCTGCCCTGGCTCCCTGTTTTCTGGTTGGGGACCCTGGCCTTGACCACCTAACTGTCCAACCAACTCCTAATACAACCATTGCAACTGAGGATGTGCAGCTCATATTTAAAATGGGAGAAAATATGTTATATAACTATATATGTATGTATAATAATTCATTTTTTATAATTATAATCTCTTTTCTATATTATATACATAGGAAAACTTCAGAAACACATTAAATGTTTAAGGGTAATTTTCTCTGGGTAACTGAGTTGTGAATGATTTCTATTGCCTTTACTGTATAATTTATATATGCTAATTATTTTTGCTGCAAAGGTTCCTTACAGTTATAATTTAGAGAAGGATACTCTATTCATTTATCCAACAAATTTTTATTGCATACCTAGTACACACCACTGGAGGCAGAAGGGCCACAAAACTGGCACATAAAAAAGAAGATGTCCCTGACATCTTGGGATGACACTTTTTACTTGATTTCCACTTGGCTTGGGTGGGAAAGGAAAAGCAAACAACAAACATACAGGATAAATATATGATATCCAGGAGGCAACAAATTCTTTGGAGATACTACAAAATCTGTGACTCACATTAGCTCAAGTATACAGATTCCTTTTTTAAAAGTGCTCTAGACTGCCAGAATCGTAAAAAGTTATTCAAAGTCTTCAAATCATCCATGAAATTACTTAAAAATACGTTTTCTATGTATCTTACACACTGCATCAGTCTTGAAAGTGAAAATAAATAAAATTATTGGCCTGAAGGGAATAACAGTCTAGTCGATAGCAAGTTGTAGAAGAAGGAAAATTGATGGTCCTCAATAAATATTACAGTGGCACCATCTTTGGCAAAAAGATGCATTTAGGCTAGACACAGAAGCGTTTACTGCTATGTTATTCCTCTCTCCCAACCCTACCAAAAGCACTGAGTACTGATACAGATGACAAATATGATGACAGCATGTGACAAAATTGCACTGTGTATATACTACTTTAATAAGTTTTGTTTCTTCAACTTCTTAGGATTATAAAAGTACTTCTTTTATAATAAGAGAGTAGTATCTTTCAATGCTCATAGAGTGGAAAATTTGGAACTGAAAGAAATATTTCTAAAAAAAACACAATTGCCTATAATTTTGTCCCCCAGAGGCGATCACTGTTCATACTTAACTTTCTGTCTTCTGGGTAGATGGACAATGCTTCCAACTGAGCTATATTACTTGATTGTATAAAGTGGACTATAGACACCCAAAATGGTAATTTTTATGGAAAGATAAGTTGGGGTCACTTTCCGTCTATCCAGTTTGGTTTTAATGATCTTCAAGCTTAGCACTTTCATGGCAAAATTTTATTTCTGGTGATCTTCATTTTCCTTGTTTCCTAATCTCTTAATTCAATTTTTTTCTACCTGGTCCATAAGGTGACACTCTTACATGGTTTAAAGCAAAAGTGAAATGTTAACCAATTTCCAAAAGCGTCTATCAAGGGGGTGACAAGTGTAATGTTGATAGGTGCTGAGGAGTGACGAGGCTGACAAGATGTGAATGCCCATGGCAGTGCACAGGAAGATGACAAGCAAGTGACAACGGCAACAGACTGTGTGTTGACCAGCACAGAGGGGGCCCGGCAGCTCCCAGCAACACAGAAGACGGGAAGTTCAAGATGAAATTGTCAAAAGCACAGAAAAAGAGTAAGCATCCGAAGACAGTAAGGGATGTGTTGAGTGCAAGATCTCCCCAAATTCTTCACCACAATACATACAGGAAATGACAACTTGCTTTGAGGATTTTGCTTTTTCCCCGACTTCTGGTCATCCCTATTTCTCTTCCCAATGTCTCCATTCTCCTATATTTGCTCTCATTTTCCCCTCTGTGCTCTCTGGATGCTCCCTACCAAGCTTCAGGAAAAGTCCCCATGCCCTCCTCTCGACAGCACCCATGAAAGCAAGAGCAGAAATGCAGGAGATCGACAGTTTCCCCTTCCAGAGCACACAGACTAGCAGTTTCTGGCGTGGAGTCTACCAGTCCCTTCGGCGGTCTTTGCCAAGCCCTGATTGTCTGTATCTCCTGGAATGACCCAACTTACCACATGTTGTCTGTCATGAAAACTTGCTTCTCCTTTCAAAAAAAGAAAAAGGAAAAAGAAAAAAAAAAAATCTGGATGTCTCTCTCTCTCTAGGCTTAAATTTTCATAACAAGGACTAGATACAACAGAAGAGATTAATTAGGGATGTGTGGCATTATGCTAACCACAGTAGATTAGAATGCGGTTTGGCTCAGGCCAGGGCTAAGAAAAAGTTCTACTACAATGGGGCTGCTGAATTTGAGGTGATTTGTACTTTGGTCTTCACAGTAGTGGAAGATAACAGAACTGTGAGGGCTTGTGCGGTGACAGATGGTAGCCGCACTCGCGGTGAGCACAGCGTTATACAGAGACTTGTCGAATCCTTCCTTGTGTCGTACACCTGAAATTAATGTAATATTGTGCGTCAGCGACACTGCAATAAAAAGACCAATCAATCAATAAATTTAAAAAGTGACTGGAAGTTCTTCACTCTTGACCAGAAATGGGTGTGATTGAATGGCAGATTTACTCCCTAATGTTTGGTGCTCAGAGCTTTCCCTTAGAGCTCTTCAGAAGACCCCCGTTCATGAAATTTCTGAAAGAAATCGTAACTTCCTTACCGTAGGTCTAAAGCACTTAGCTCTCTCCCTCTTTTTTTCATTGGAATTATTATTTTTTAGAATGCAATCTGTAATAATATGCCTTCTCCTGGGAATGCTACAAAGGAACTGTACGAGATGACGGCAGTGCAGGCTGGCTGGGTCACAGAACCCAGGGCAGGGTCCTTGGCTTCTTGCAGGATAACAATCAAATACGAGCCAGAGGAAGTGGAAACAGTTTATTGAAGAGGGTGAGTGACAGACAGAGGAGACCAGATGGGAAGTCTGGGAGACTCAGAAAGGAGAGGAGAATGATCTTGTCATTGCTTGGGGTCAGGGATTTATAAAGAAAAGGGGTCTGGAGTAGGTGTTCTTTGGGAATTTCAGGCCAATCAAAGGTGAGTGTACTGAATAGATGTTATTTTATAAATTCCCAAAGTTTGGGGTATGGAAGCCAGAGTTAGCCAAGCTTTGTTTGAGGCTAGCGTCCTGGGATCTGGCTCTTCTTAGGTTTTATCAGGTTTCCAGGACCTAGGACAAAGTTTAGAGAATGACTAATGTTCTTGCTTTCCCGTTGAAGTGGGAATATAGCTTCTTTGGCTTATTCAGAGGCAACATATAGAACACAAGTAAATGGGGCCTCGCAGAAAAACAGCGGAGAGGAACCCTTTCTGAAGAGGCCTGCAGCTTTGCCCCTTCAACAATGTTTCCATAGATTGCTTGATAGACATTTGTGAAGGATTTGACTTTTTTTTTTTAAAGATTTTATTTATTTATTTGACAGACAGAGATCACAAGTAGGCAGAGAGGCAGGCAGAGAGAGAGAGAGAGAAAGAGGGAAGCAGGCTTCCTGCGGAGCAGAGAGCCCGATGCAGGGCTCGATCCCAGGACCCTGAGATCATGACCCGAGCCGAAGGCAGCAGCCCAAACCACTGAGCCACCCAGGCGCCCCAAGATTTGACTTTTTTTAAACCATCTCCACCCAGTTAACCAAAAAGATGCCCCGTGTTTATCAAATGTTTTATGAGCTTCCAAGAGGAAAGAAGTATTCTTTTCTAAATGCTACAAAAATGTGCCCAGAATGAGGACATAGAGTAGGCTGTGTGCTCCTGGAGTTGATAAAAGGTGGCAGGAAGAGCCACGCCCACCCCCCTGCAACGGACCTGTTTCTGTGTGTGTCATGTGTGCATACGGGGGTGGGGGGGAGGTAGGCGGACAGGGGTTTGATTCATTCCTCTTACCCAAGCATTGTCTTCTTTTTGGCCCTTTTTAACAATCACAATAATCTCAGTTTCATACCTCCTGTTACTCTTTGTCAGATCAATGTCTTTGTCAGATTCCTTTCTGTAACGTTGAGTGCCAAGATGGTGCAAAAAAGCAAAAGACATTCAGTAGATAAAGAAATTCAAGGTAGAAAGGGTTTACCCCGTTGGCCAGGGCTTTACTTAAAAGCAAACCTCTGGGGCGCCTGGGTGGCTCAGTGGGTTAAAGCCTCTACTTTCGGCTCAGGTCATGATCCCAGGGTCCTGGGATCGAGCCCCACATCGAGCCCCACATTGGGCTCTCTGCTCAGCGGGGAGCCTGCTTCCTCCTCTCTCTCTGCCTGCCTCTCTGCCTACTTGTGATCTCTGTCTGTCAAATTAAAAAAAAAAAAAAAAAAGCAAACCTTCCAGGACTCTACACGCTCTTAAATCTTAGCATATGGGAAACAGCACACACATTTTACTTTAGAGATCGCGTTTTGTTGTGGAATTGGTTTATAGCATCGTAATTTCTGGTTTTATTTGAGTAACGTGTAAGACATTAATTGAAAAAGGTACAATAATTAATCTGCCTTTGAAAATGTGTGATTTTAAAATAGAGTTACCAAATTTTAATCACATCTACGTTATTTCTTTACGATTAGAGCACAGACTATTTCCTAGAAGAACTGACATCCAATATTCGTAGGGTGGAGAAATGGGAAAATCGAGTTCAAAACCCACATCACACTATAAAGCAAACCTTTCAAGGGCGTCTCTGAATTGCATGTTGCTGAATAAGATAAAAATAAAAGAAGGAAAACTCACAAAGATAAAACAAGGAAGAGATGATACATTTCGTTTTTAATGAAGGCAGAGGTCCTTAGGCAAGTTAAGCTTCCACGGACCAGCAAAGGCTTGTGTGCTTTTGTAACATGTTGTGAAAGAAGGTTAAAATGCATCTATTGTTTCCACACCGGGACCAAATGTTCATCTCTGCAATCCCACTGACACAGATGTCAGCGGGCCTCTTGCGCCACCAAAAGAATAGTTCTCTGCTGCCATTAGCACCTAATTGGCCCAGCAGCTAACCCAGAAGAGACCTTTCCTTCCTGGTCACCGCACTCCCCCCGTCCTGATTTGCACCCACGGACACCAGAGCAGCTAATTCACCTTCACGACCTGTCAGCTTCCACTCAGGTCACTTTAACTCTGTCTCCTTCATGACATGGATCTGCTTTTAAACCGGTGATAATCTAGGAAGCATTCCTCCCGGGATTCGGCTGTGATTATATAATCTGTCATCGACCCGATGGAGTTCTAAATACAGGAGGACAAGGAGATCTCACCAAGGATAAGGCGCTGGGAACCCTGTGGCAAATAACTTACTTGCTTCGCCTTGGAAGAGACTCTGTATTTTTATTCCCAGACAAAAGCATTACATGAGGGCGGCGCTGTTATCAGAAGGAGGCGTAGGGGAGAGCCCTTTAGCCATTAGCCAAACATCCTTTTCCAAGTTACCCTCTGATCTAGGCGCTCAGATCAAAAGCACCCACTTTGGAGTGAATAGTAATTGGAACACTAAGTGATTTGACCAGTGATAATTGGTGTGTCATCGCCCCATCTAAGCAAAAGGGAATACAGAAATAAGATTGATTGTGCTCTAACTTATGCAAATCCCCCGTACTTGAAGCCGTGAAGCTGCAGTTCCCCGTGGTGCTGGAGGCCCTGGCTCTCCCATTACACATGTTCCCTTCAACCCAGCTCCAGTCTCTACTCTAAACTCACAGTTAACTTTTTTGCAATTTTTTACATGCGCGTTCTTTATGCCGGCCTATCTGTAGATGTAATTTGGTAAGGAAATAGTCATCTTGGCCGAATGCCAGCCACCATCTTCTGCTGGCCTGAAACCAGTCATGCTGAAAACTGATTCTCACCTTGTCTTACACAGGAACTACCGACATAAAGTATATTCGTCGACACCCACCGACATCCCCGCCCTGTGGGGTGGCAGACACATCCCTCATGCAGGCATCAACCTACCCACACAGAGCGGGTGCCGAGAGAACTGTGCCTCCCACGGCCGGGCGCTTATTGCCAATACATATATGCGTGCATGGACACACACAGTCCCATTCTGATACGTGCAGCCGTTGTCCCAGGTATGCAACTGTTTTCTCTCCATAGAACAAACACAGCGTTTCCCTAAATCTCTACCCTGGGCCTCTGTTCTCATGAAATATTCAAATCCAGAGACATAGCCCACGGACAAGATTCCTATGGGCAAATATACGAGGGAAGCCTGCTTAGGGTCTCTTAGCGTTTCTCAATGTGCATTAACCTGTCTTTCATTAAAAGAACACGTATAGGGGTGCCTGGGTGGCTCAGTGGGTTAAAGCCTCTGCCTTCAGTTCAGGTCATGGTCCCAGGGTCCTGGGAGCGAGCCCCACGTCAGGCTTTCTGCTCAGCAGGGAGCCTGCTTCCCCCACCCCCAACCTGCCTTTCTGCCTACTTGTGATCTCTGTCAAATAAATAAATAAAATCTTTTTTAAAAATGAACACATGTAACTAAGTATCGTTCAATAGATCCCACATTTAACTGTTCTATTCCTGAAGATTCTTCTATTCCTGAAATACTTTGCCTATGAGGATAATGCTAAGTCAGGGGCTTTACAACTGTTACGTATTGTAGAGAATGAATAAGCAGGGCCACAGCCAAAGAAAATAAAGGAATATGTTCCTGGCTATTGGTAGGGTATGAAGTGTACACACAAGAAAACAAAGTATTCATCATAAAACTGCATTAAATCTGTTCAAAACTCATATTTAAATCAAACCATTTAAAAGCTATTTTAAAAATCTAGTCCTATAACCAGAAGCTCTGTAGTTTATTTCTGAAAAGTCTGTGACTAAGATTTATTGCTAGAACCTAAATTTTAGTGTACATGAATTCCAGTGACAGACAGTAACACACACACACACACACACACACACACACACACATGAGGGTCTAGAGATATTTCTTTCTTCAAAAAAAATTTTTTAAAAAGGAGGGGGGAGTAAAACTTGCCTGACATCCTGAGACACAGAGTTCCACTGAAATGAAGTGTCCTTTTTGTTTCTAGTTTCAGAGGGAAACAAAGAAACACATAAAGTGGGTCTTAGACCATCAGAGGAGCCACATCCTTTCTCACCTACTTGTCTGCCTCGTGCAGCAGAAGTAGCTGAGGGACAAGCGTAGCCACAGGGAGAAGCAGAACAAAGGACACTCACACACCAGAGCTATGCGTACTCCAACAGATGAGCAGCCAAGAAAGAAAAAAGCCCAAAATGTCTCTGTTGAACATAAGTGGAGGAGGAAATGACCAGAAATATCCACAGTAGAGTCAGAAAGAAAGGCACCAAACCAGACAAAGGCTACTGTTCTCATTAACCTATTTCAATGCCTGCCTTATTTTTAAAGTGTTTGGCAATCCTTACTTTTTGATGCATTTCAATAGGGGATTCTACTTTTTATTTACAAAAGCTACACATAGGAAAAAAATGGAAAACCAGATTAAAACGCGCTCCTTATCAGTTACAGGGCCCAGAGCACCAGGGGTACCCCCTCATAACCCCACATCCTTGTCAGGGACTCAGTTCATGTGGGCTGATTCAGCAAACTTTCACACATGTGGTAATGAAATACATCACATGAAAAAAGGCTAACCACAGTATCCATCGAGGCATTTCTCCATTTTCTGTTGATAAGATCTTTATCATAACCCTGTTGTACAGACCACTGAGCCAAGGGCTGTCCACCAAAACCCACTGAATGATGAGGTCAGGTTATTCTGTACGGTCATGCTTCATGGCTCCAATATAATGCTGAATCTTAAGGCAACACCATCAATGGCATTTCCCCTAGGCTAAGATTCTGGGCCTCTACAAAAAAGAGTGTAATGCCGTCTCCATAGTTCACTTTTGGTTTTAACCAGTGCCTGATTCTAGAGGCATCAGTAGATGCCTCTGAGAGTGCAAAAAGAAACACCAAGATTGCAGGGCAGTTGGTATAAACTGGAATTTTCTGGGGCGAATGGAGACATACGGTCACCCAGTAGAGAAGGGACTGGATCCCAGATCCTAACTCAGATCATACCCCCAAACAATGCATATAAAACTTCAGATCAAAGGCACCAGGTGAAACTTCCACTCTGGGCAGTTTGGGAATTCTCCTCACTGTTTCTAGGCTTTTTACAGATTCCTGTCCCCTCTGGCTATGATCTTACATTGAGACTCTGTATTTCATCCAAGGGAAGCTTACAATATTTTACTAAGTTTCAGCTGAACTATCCAGATAGTCAATTCAAAGTTCAAAAGGAACATCATAAAAAACTCTGGTAACAAACATGTTTTCAAAAGATGTCAGAAGGTCACAGAACAGCTCCTTTTTTTCTACTCAGGCTTTTTAAAAAGGGGAAGCCACGATGTTCCACTTTTAGATCTATTCTGATTTCTATTCTAAAAATAAAAAATAAAAGGCATCACATTGAGAACGTGTAAAGAATGAAAGAAAGAGTCAGGAGACTTACACCAAAAAAATGAAACCCAAGGTTATGATCATGTCGGCAGCAGACCCAGGGGACGCTGAAGAAGCATGAATAAAACCAGGATTGTGACTCAATGATTTTATTTATTGGCTCTTGTTCAGGGGTCAGGTACTTGAGTTCAAGGTCATGGACTTCAGATAATTTATTTTCAAAGTTCATCCTAAGTATAGGAAAATTGCCTTCATTGTGTGATTTGACATCTTCCAAAAATTTTCCCTGCTAAAAGATACATCCCTGTAGTTTTGCTGGAACCCGGTGACCCCTGGTACTATGATGCTTGCCATCTTCTGTAACAGCAGTTATTACTTGTCTGGGCCACAAATCTCTTTTGAGAATTTGACAAAAGCAATGGATCCTCCCTCCTTACTCTTACCATAAAAAAAAAAAAAATACACTGGATAGGGTGAATAATTTCAGAAGTTTTCAGGGACTTTGCCCCACCCCTCAGGCACACCCATAGGCAGGTTAAGACTTCTGTTCCTTTAGGACTTCAGAAGAAATATGTTTTTAAAAATGAGCTACAGCTTTGCCAACTTGAGGGTTGAGGTTGATTGGGGTTAATTTTTTTACAGTTTAGATAATATATTTTAAACTACTATGATATATTTTTCACCTGTAATTAGTAGCATCTTCAAGAATTTAAGACACTGAAATGTGAAAGGTAGTAAAACTAAGAAAGTCTATGTTTATAGATAATGGAGATTAAACTTTTCATCATTAAGCCAATAACTACTAATCCATCAACTATGTTTCAGACAGTGTGCTATGCCTTGGGAATAAAACAGAGAGTAAGATAAAGACTCTATCACCTAATGCTTACAGTAAAATGTTGAGGACTTTGGAAGTAGAGCTTATTTTAAAAATCTTTATTAAAAACTTGCTATATGCCAGACTATGTGAGCCAACTATCTTTACAGCTGAATGTAGTATTTTTATTTAAAAAATTGTTTTCCAATGTTTTATTCTAACCCAGAGAGCCAAGGTCATGTTTGCATTATCTAGCTTTACTTTTTTTAATGCTAACTCTAGAAGGCATGTGGACGGTGGACAGAAAAGTAAGACTTGGTTAGGGGCATACTGGCTACAGGCAGTTGTCTGAGTTACTGAAAGTTTGAACTAACACAATCTTTTTTTTTTTTTTAAGATTTTATTTATTTATTTGACAAGGAGAGAGAGATCACAAGTATACAGAGAGTCAGGCAGACAGAGCGGGGGAGGCAGGCTCCCTGCAGAGCAGAGAGCCCGACGTGGGGCTCAATCCCAGGACCCTGAGATCATGACCTGAGCCAAAGACAGAGGCTTAACCCACTGAGCCACCCAGGCGCCCCAGAACTAACACAATCTTGATATGGTTGGATGGGAAGTATATTTGAGAAATTGGACTTGGTGACTAATTAGCACAAAGAGGTTAAAGGGAAATAAAAATCAAGGATGTTTGTTTCAGTAATCATTATACCCAATGTGGGGCTCAAACTCATTACCCTGAGATCAAGAGTCAGATGTTCTTCTGACTGAGCCAGTCTGTCCAATAAGAAATTCTCAGTTTGAAAAGGGAGAGGATGGAGAAAGACCCTCGAACAAAAAGCATAATCTTCCATTCCTACTACAAAGAGAATCCTATGTGGATATTGGTATATGTTGCAAATTATCAAACTTCAGAATAAACTCAAGATCTATGCCCCCCCAAAACACAAAAACAAAAACGAAAACAAAACAAAGCAAAAAGATGGTTCCTAGGTCTCTGATCAAGTGACTTAGAGAATGAAAGAGAAGCAGTTTGGCAGAAGGGAAGAAAAGGCAGCCACTATCCAGTTAGGATTCTTGAGTTCACAGTGCCTAGAGGATATCTAGTAGAATGCTGCACATATGGGTCTAGGTCTCAAGAAAGGTCAGTGGTCCACTGACCCCACGTGTTCTCTGACACTGGCAGGAAACTCACAAGGTCTATTTAAATAATATAATGAAGACATGAACCTATTTGCCTTTTTCACTCTATCAGTATTTACACTGATGATGCAAACGCCGTGGTGAGGAAAAATGACACCTTCGTTAAGAACAGCAGCTGACTTCCTTTTATTTGAAAATCTAATGAAAGGAAGCAGGCTAGCACATACACATCCGCATTGACGCTGAATCATTAGAACATCCAACAGCCCTCAAAGATCAAGAGAAAATAACAAACTGGCATCTTGAATGCGAAACTTTAAAGAGCCTGTGATAATGTTTGTACAGCATCTTGGTGCCCCATGAGTGTTGGTCTGATCTGACACTGCTGTTCATCTAGACCGGAATTTCTACACTCAAAACCAGTGATGTAGAGTGACTAAGTAACACACGGTAAAGCTCAGGGAAATATTTGATTCCATGAATCTTCGTGCATTGGTCTGTGTGACTGAAACAAAACTTCAGGTCTTAAGTTCATTGAGTTTCAGAGAAAGCTTTATCTCTACTAAAGCCAAGTACCTTTAGGTTTCTGTGAAGTTTTGTTTTAGAGTGGGTGTCTGTGTATGTGTGTCTGTGTCTGTGTCTGTGTGTATATTGGGGGGCCTTGTTTGTGAACAATGATTTATCTTCAGAGTTTGTTCATCAAATTTAAAGATATGCAAAACCCCTCTCTTTTTTTTCCATTTGGACCCTTAGGAGCTTGGGACTACCTGTGAAACATCACCGCTCCCTCTCCTGCAAGCAGGACTATGCATATTGTCCATTCCAGAGAGGCAAGACCGCCAGGCAACAAAGGCTCCGTGGGAGCGGGCCATATCACACCATTACAGCTCAATGACCCCCTCTAGTGGGTACTCTCCCGCTATCATTTTGGGGAGGAGGAGGTAAATGGATGTCTTGGTTTCTGCTTCATCTTTAATTGTAACGCATGGCGTTTTGGAAATTTAGACATTTCTTAAGAACGAAAAAGTTCTTTAATGGCAAATATAGTCTTATATTTGGAAAACTGAATAAAAAATAGAAACTGAGTGTTTAAGATAAACTTAGAATCCTATAAAATACATTAAAAAACAAACTGACTTCCGAATGGCAAAAGAACTTCTTCTTCGGCTGTGATGACCCACTTAAAGCCCCCAGAGGTAGTTTTCTCAGTAAAGCCTGACTGCAGTGACCAGAAACATCCTTCCTGCCGAGACCTAGTCAAAGTAAAAGCAAGGAAAAGTCTATTAAAAGCACGACTAAGCCAAAAAGTCTATGTGAAAATGAGAAAGAAGAGAAGAAAGGGAGGTATTTTTGTATGTCAATACCTCTTTGCTAGGACAAAAATCCCAGGTGAGCTTTCTTTGGTTAGGATATAGAGAATACAGAGACAAGATGAGAAGAGAAGAGGGTCTGTAAGTCATTCTATCTTGGCCAAAGGGTTGAAGGACATCTGTGAACATAAATGACACAATTTAGGGCATGACAGAGAATAAATGCATGATGCCATTGTGTATGTCAGCATTGTGGGAGTCCATTGCTCAAGACCTAGGACTCAGTTCTCTGTAGTTGGGTCCATTGCAAAAGACAATACTGAAATTTAGTCAGATGCCCTGGGACAGTGCCGACCACGTTGCCAGGAGTGGAATTCCTTGGAGTACCACGGGACCAGCTGCAGACAAGTCTCCGCCACCTGTGACAAATTATCAGCAACCTCTTTCGAAGTAAAACCCTGAAGACTGATGATATCAGAACTTACCGCATGTTTGTTCACTTTATATTTCTGTTGATGGTTTCCACTTCTCCTTAGTGGAATGTAGGTTCAACATGTAGGTTCAGACACTCCGAAAGGATCCTTTTGTAAAATGCTCAAGTCGATACATAAAAATGTCTGAATTCCATAGACCTGATCTGACTCGGCAGAGTCAAGCTTCTAGTCTGTAGGTAAGAAACCATTTCTATACCTTTTCCACTGAGTTTTACTTCAGTCTGGATGTGTTCTGGAACACGGTTTATATTCTAGATGAGTGGACAGAAGTTCATCTCAATGCCATGTAGTGTAAGAAAGGCAATGGTCAGAACACTTGGATTAGAAGTTTAGATTCTTATCCTGCACATGAGAAGCCGTGTAGCCTCAGTCAAGTCGTTAAATATCCTCGATGCTGTTCCCTTGACAGAAAAATTGGGGAAATTGTCCATGACCTTTATAACTAATGAAGTTTACTGAAGGAGAAACAAGATTACATATGCAAAAGCACCAAGTGTATATAATACTCTATTGGTGTTTGGTTTCCTAAATGATTTTTATGGCTGTGTCCTTTTTAATAGGTTTTTTTTTTTTTTTTGAGTTTTGTTTGTCGTTTTTTGTTTAATCACCAAACAGACATTCAACTGAAGGGCCTTTTTCCCAGTTATAAATGGAAAAGTATGAGCAAGGCTGGTGAAGGGTAGGGACTCAAAATCTTAGAAATAAGTGTGTCTCCTTGTTGGTATGTGCCCACCATCCCTTTTCCCAACAAATTCCTGTCTTCCCAAAGATAGGACCTATCTATCTCATTGGTTCATAACAGTAATATAATCTACTACTTCTTACTCTGCAGATATTAACTGATGCCCAAGAACCAAGGTAAATTGTTTGATCCCTCCCTCAAGTAAATAAATATAATCTTTTTTTAAAAAGAATAATCATCATTGAATTAGGGGCTTTTCTAATCCAGCATGACTTCATCTTCATTTCATTACATGTGTGATAACGTAGGCTCCCAAAAAAGTCACATGCACATGTACTAGGAGTTAGGAGTTAGGACATGAACATATAGTTTGAGGTGACACAACTCACCTCACAGCAACATCTGACTCAAATATTCTAAATAGACTCGAAATTTAAACTCTTCCATAATCTTTCTGAAGAAATACTTTTTCATAATTTTTTCAGAAGGCATTTACTAACTGAAACAGCAGCTCATTTAAAAAGGATAATTTCAATGTAACTTGAACCATGTAATGACAGTATTTGAGAAAGGGAAGCAACCTAAGTGCTCGTCAGTATATGAATGGATAAAGGTGTGGGAGTGGGTGTGTGTGTGTACGTATCTGTGTGTAATGAAATATTACTCAGCCATAAAAAAGAATGAAATCTTGTCATTCCCAGTGACATGGATAGACCTAGAGAATATTATGCTAAGTGAAATAAGTCAGGCAGAAAAAAACACATACTATATGATTCCATTTACGTGTGGATTCTAAAACACAAATAAAAAACAGACTCATAGAACAAATTGGTGGTTGCCAGAAGGGAGGGGGTTGAGGGATGGGCCAAACAGGTGAAGGGGAGTGAGAGATACAAACTTCCAGTTATAAAATACAGTAAGTCATAGTAATGAAAAGCACAGCATAGGGAGTATAGTCAATAATATTTAATAACTTTGTTTAGTGACAAAGTATACTTATTGTTGTGAGCATTTCATAACATATATTCTTGTAGAATCACTATGTTGTACATCTGAAACTAATATGTCCATTATACTTCAATTAGGGCATTATACAAATTTTATTGAATAAATACCAAATTTTGTGTAAAATTATTATAATAAAAAAGTGAAAAAGCATTGTAACTTGAGCTAAGTGCCTTAGAATACTGTTTAATATAACTAGTCATATTTGTAACTAATAAAATAATGCTGGTCACACTTCATGAGAACATGAGGAAAAATGGAAAATCCCCATTCCCTTAAAATGTTGACTTCAAGTGCATAAGTTTTTCATACTCACTCTTGCTTTTGAGTCACAATTCTCTAGGTCAGAGAGAGAATTTCAAAAATTGAAATTACAGTTATTAACCACACTTCTAATTTCAGGCATTTGTTTCAATTTCCTCATTAGCAAAAGTTTTTACAGAAGCTTTACTATGGGAAAAGACTGATAAATTTTATATTCTGCCTTCTTTTATTTTCCTTGGAGCTGGTAACCAGCAAAAAGCTGCGAGGATATCAAAGGTATGAGAATCTCAAACTCTAGATAATCAAGCGTAGTAAAAATCCAAGTAAAATTGAGTAATTGGAATGGGGGAAGGGGGGTCCAGTCAGAGAACTGAGTGCAAATCCCTGCTCATTCTTCCATTAACTACACAACCTTAGGCAAGTGATTCAATTCATTTTAATCCCTACATCAGGGGAGATTGTGGAGAGATTAAACAGCAAGCAAATACAAAGCAGTGGATACAAGCTAAGTGCTTGGTTGGTGCCTTCTACTGATTTTCAAGTGTTAATTATTTCTAGCCTGTTTGTACTTGCCTCAGTTAATGAGAATCTTCATGTCTATCAGTGCAGACCTTTAAAAATATTGCCCATACAACCAATATGACCGATGTTGCAATTTTACTTCCAAAAAGCACTTAGTTTGATCTAACCAGCATAGTTTAAAAAATGAAGTTTATTGCAAAAAAAATGAAAATATTATATTCACTTTGTGCAAAAATGGGGAACAAAGTGATAAAACTTGGCATGCCCAGGGTAGTAGGAATCACAGAATCAGTCCTTGAACTCCATGTAACAAAAGGAACAAGACTTTCATAGAAGAAGGTGTTGCCTAACAAGGATGTCCTCTCAGATTGGTTCCCTCCTTGCTTGCGTTAAAACCAAGGTCGCAGATGCATCATCTGTGTTCTCACAACTTGACCGTCTCCCTTCAGACCTCTTCGCAGACACAATCTCAAGCAACTCAACGCAGCTAACTGCACCTTCAACTCTCACTTTGGTCTCAACGCAGCAAGAATTTCTTCTCTGGAATGACAAGTAATGCTCACAAAGTTTATTGCACCAGATAAACTGCCCCAATTCTAACCCAACTCAGCATCTTGCCTAAGGGGTCACTCTTCTTGAAAGTCATACATTTTTCATCTCTGGGATGTCCCCTACCCGGTGCTCTGTACCTATCCCTGTGGAGAAGGAGATGGATTCCATTATGAAAAGTGGAGGCGATATAATAAAACCATGCAAAACTAGAATGCCAGAGCGGGATACATACCCGTCCAGAGTAAACCTCCCCCTCAAACAAGCAAAATAGAAAATCACATCGCTTGCCCCTTTCAAGCTTTGGTTACAACCCTCCTCCACGGAGGTTTTTTAAACACTCTCCTGCAGGCTTCTTTCCCAGATGTGTGCCCCCCCAACCCTGCCCTGCACCCCCCGATCCCCACCCCAGACCTCCCACCGTCCCACCCCCTCGCCACAGCAGCCTCTCGCTCCTGCAACAGTTAGCACTCACTCCGGCTACATCTGTGGTTGCTGGACTGTGTGTTTGCATATGGCAAGCTCTTGCAGGTGCTTTTGGGGACTGTCATTTCAAGAGTGTCTTTTCTATAGTGTTCTTACAGACCTTTCTGGACGATCCCCCATAATACAGGGGGAAAAATATTTTAAATTCTAGAGCTATAGATACCTCCTTTGTCTGTATCTAATACATTATAATTGCAGACTCCTAGAAAACCTGTACCTCTTATACCGGTTGTTAATGTGCCCAGATAAATGCTGGATGCCTGCCCTAAACTGATCATCGAAGGTGGTCAGATATATTATAAACAATAGGTAGCTGTCAACGAAGTCATTACATTTCAGTCATAAGTAGCATGTTCCCTTGATCGGAAATAAATCTCTAGAAAGCAACCTCCAAGGGACAGAACAAAGGAACATAATATTTCCCCATCTCGTAGTTTTGAAAGCCGGGCGCCGTCTTTCCTTTGGAATTGCCACCCCATCGTATTTGAGAAGAGTTGGCTGTTTGGCGCTTAGCTCCATTCATTTCCCTGACATCCTTTGATGCTGGGCCGGTTCCCCAGCCACCATCCTTCCTTGTCACGGAGGTTCTGCCAGTGCAGCTCATTCAGTAGCCATCATCACAGTGAACTATGTCCCAGCAGCTCCAGATGGAAGATGGGGGCAAACAGCTCCCCTAAGAGTGTTCCCCGACGCGGTGCCATCAATCAGCTCACAGCTGGGACCAAACCGCCGGTGACTGAGCCAGCGACTTCCTGCCAAACGCATAGCACATTTCTTAGTGCCCAGCTTCCTTCAAGAGGGAGATGTCACAACTATGTTTTAGCACTCGAGAAGCCCTCCGTACCTAGTATTTATACCCCGTTGTATTTTTCTCTGAGTGCAGCCATTAATATTCTTCCTCTAGGTCTTATATTCTAAAGTGATAACAAGCTACCCAAATTGGTAACCGTATCCCTTCTGCTTCCCTCTGGGAAGGCCAAGCCTCTTGCTTGCCTGCCTTTAGTAAATTACAACATAGAATATGAAACAATAGGTTATTTTCCATTAGTTGAAAATGGAAATTACTTTTATGGCTGATGCCCAGTTCAAGACAGTGGCAACGTCTGTGGGCTGGTGACCTGTAGCCCTGGTAAGCGGTTCGCTGTTGTCTGCAAGTGGCAGACGGGGGGTGGTCCTTTCTAGAGCCAAGATCAAAATTGAGAGAGAACAGTTGGAACACTGCAGCACAAGAGATTTGGCGTCCACATCCTGCAAGATAAACACCCCCGCGATGACTGCCAGGGCCGCTTCCCTCTCCACCGAAACGTGAGCGGGAGGGGGGTGCGGCGAGACACCAGCGTGGACTCGGGGGTGAACATTAACCATCAGTAAGATGTAAGAAATGCCGCTCGTAATCACGTATTTCCTTATTTAAAATGTTAAACACAAGCTATGGCACTTGCATCTACTTAGTAACGTTATTAAGGTAGAGCTGATAAAAGTCATTTCCTTAGAGTAAAGAATGATACTTGCATCACTTACTTCTTAGAAGGACATCCTCCCCTGCCCCCCAGCTCTAAACTGTTTCCCTATTCTCGGTACCTACCTCTCCAAGATACTGACTGTGGGTCTCCCAGGTCTCAGCTTCCTCATTTGCAGATGATAAGGGAGTTCTCCAGAGCTCCACAAATCACCCTTTGCTGGTTCAATAAAGCCATTTCCTTTTCTTTGGTTAGATAAGAAAACTCTGTCCACTTGCACATAGTGTCTGTTTTTACAAACATCTTTCCATTTCTGTACACGTACACATGCACGTGCGTGTGCGCACACACACACACACACACCCCACACTCCTGCTTCTGCCTGATTTCTACTTCAAAGGTGCAAGGAAATTACCTAGAATTTCCTTGCCTTTGAGATGTAATAGAATGAGAATGGCATAATTTCCCTATGATGGTGTGTGGGGTAGTGCACGTGAGAGAGTCAAGGTAGGAGTGATGGCATACAAATCAGGGACTGCCATTGGGCTGAGTGATGAGAAAGACAAAGGGATTCACTTTCGGTACTTTGAAAACTGTCCGTGTCAGCCTCTTCACTTTGCAGGTAGGAAATGGACACCTGCAGACGTGAAATCCCTCCCCTCATGAATGCACGATGAACAGGCTCAAGCATTTAGATTGCTTTAAGTCATGCCATCATAGCAGCTGAAAGGAAAATATTATGAAAATCTTTTAGGAAAAAAAAAATCATCCCGTCAAGACAGTACGCAGTACAGGTCCTTGTACATCTGTCTATGGAGCAACTCCTGTTCAAGCAGTTATGTGGCTTGTGAAAACATGATTGAGTCTCTTGCATCAATGGAGAGATAAGCCCAGAAAGAACCGTAACATCAGGCAGACTATAAACGTGAGATGTATGTAAGTTAAACCTCAGTACTTACCATCCCCACATCAAGGCAATAACCCATTAAGTAAGGGAGATAATAACCTGATAAGAAATAATACTGGGAATCTCAGACTCTGCTGTATACAAACCATTGAGGTTCGGGTCAATTAAACACGCCACAAGATTCGAGTTTTCGTGTTCAAGTTTATAGACGTGTTTCCATTATAGATACTTAGTGCCATATATAAAAATAATCTATATGCAAAGCAAAACTCCAAGGATGCATCTTCAAAGTGGAAAATACTCCCCTCTTCGTGGAGGCTAGATTTGTGTTTTATAAACTCCAAGCTTTAAATTCTGCACAGAAGGGAACCTGCCCTGGAAACCGATCCCTAAAGAAAAGCGTATACTCCTGTTTTAAAAATCTTTACCAAAGAGCTATAAGTTTAAGATTCTTCAAAAAAAGTGATGTGCCTTTTAATATCTCAGAGTGAGAGTTTAGAAAAAGGCGGCCAGGCTTTGGTGTCGGGCATTCTTTTATGGGAAGGAAACCAGCAGAAACGGTTTCTCTTACAGAATCCCCTTCATGCTCTCTGACAAAAAGTTGCAACAAACTGTGTCCGCCCTTGTTTGGGAGGTATTTTAACACTTCCGGGAGCCATGAAGTTGTGCTGCTTCCAATAGGCCCTGCCACTTGGACTTCTGCTCACTCAGAGCACAAAGGCCCAGAAAGGTGGTTGAGAGAGGCCCCGGATGTGTGATTCAAGAGTCCTTTATAAACTTGAGAGGATCAAGTTTTATCTTCACAGCATCTCGTTTTATCTTCACAGCTCCTGGAAGATGTCAGGCAAGTATTAGAGTTCTTGCCTCCCAGACGAGGAAACAGAGATCCTTGACTCTGATTCCAAAAAGGGTCAGGGACACAGCTAGAACTTGAGTTGGAGCCCCTGACCGCCAAGTTTCTCCTTCTATCACATTATATTTGAACCAAAGGCAAATTTTGCTTTATAATTTTTTTGTTAATTTATTTTTTATTATGTTCAATTAGTGATAACTTTTTTACAAGATTTTATTTATTTATTTGAGAAAGAGAGAGAGAGAGCATATGCACACACACAAACAGGGTGGGGGCCGGGGGGAGGCAGAGGCAGCAGACTCCTCGCCGAGCAGGGAGCGGGACGTGGGGCTCAATCCCGTGAACCTGAGCTCAACACCTGAGCCGAAGGCAGTTGCTTCACCCACAAGCCACCCAGGTGCCCCTCGTGGTAATATTTTTAAATCTTAAAAAATACATGAGGCTTTAATGTGTCAGATTTTATATGAAACTGTCAAACTGGCAGAGAAGAAGTATGCATTCTCTCTGGGCCAAGACATTTTCATCAACGTAAGAAACCAAGATACTTATGAATGGAATCCTTAATGGGCAAGTTAATATAAAATATGTTGCTTATTATGAAGTGCAGTGAATAAATCCAATAGGTGAAAACAAGTATGAAAGTTGAACCACAGAATCCACTTGAAGCATCGCCCCCAGTATGCAGACAGATTGATGGTTCCCACCAGCACTGGAAAACAGAAAAGGCTTGACTTTTTCATTTAAGAGGGGAAAAATAGGATTAGAAGTGGACAAAGCTCTAGAGACAGATACACTGCCTAGAAGCCCTATTGCCGTCTGGTTTTTCACCACTGAATCTTTACGGACACCGGGAAAAGTAGAGCAGAAAAGCAATGTAAATTATTGACATGGTCCTGCCATTTTCTGAAGCGGCTGGGGTCGTCTGTCCATAAAACATTAACATGACACTTCTGAGCTTTGGCAGGTCGTTTGGAAGGAAAGGGTAAAGAATACACAACTCCTTTGGTGAGAATGGAGACATTTGTTGAGACAAAAAACCAAACGGGCGCTGCGGCGGGTCTGCAGGCCAGCATCCGTGGGGAAACAAGAAGCAAACATGAAAATGTAGAGTCCAACGCTGACGTGGATTAAACTTGATTGGTTCACTGTCATACGAACAGGCAGGATCCGGAGCATCGAAGGCTTTTCTTTCCCCGCTTTACTTTTTTCAAGAAAGAAAGTTGTCCTGCCGCCTGAACTATGCTCAAGATTTAATTTATGCCTCTAGTAAATAACTGAACTGCGTGTCCTTTGTACACAGTGAATTAATGCATTTATCCATCGTGACCAGAGGGAGATAAAGAATAAAAAGTATTCGTTTCCTCCGCTGGCAAAAGGATCATTCTTTTTCTAGTACTGATTTTTCCACAATACTGGCTTACACATAGGGCTTAACCTTATTCGCATGAAGGCTATGGGGAAAGATATTAGCAGGACCACCTCCCAGAGAAACAGCTGTCCTCAAACCAAATAATCACCCCTAGAAACCAGAATGTGGGCACCCAGGTGCCACAAAATCCCCCCCTTTTTTTTTTTTTTTAGATTTTAATTATTTATTTGACAGAGATCACAAGTAGGCAGAGAGGCAGGCAGAGGGTGAAGGGGAGACAGGCTTCTCACTGAGCAGAGAGCCCGATGTGGGACTCGATCCCAGAACCCTGGAATCATGACCCGAGCTGAAGGCAGAGGCTTTAACCCACCTAGCCACCCAGGCGCCCCCCAAAAAATCCCCACTTTTAATGATAACATATTTATTGTTGAAAACATACCAGTGCTCTGAGTATGAATTCATTGGTCCCTAGGCCTCTATACATAATCTATGCACATAAATACAAACCAATCATGTTACGGCTTCTCAAAGGAATGTTTTATTGATGCCAAAATAACTTCGTTTGGAGTGTGGCCTATAAGAAATGCCAAGTCAGGGCATTTATAGAAACAAACTTGAGGACATGCGGTGAGATAATTTTGCAGATAAGCGTTTTGCCACATTGGCCTTAAAATGGGCAATAAATAGGGCAATGTGATTCTTCAAATTCTTCTTATACAAATGTAAAAAGTAAGCCAAAGGAGAAGTCCAATTACAAACAAGTGCGCTAGTAATGGCTCTGATACGAAATAACACTCTATAGGGAAAAGTTTTTGTTGGTTTTTTTTTGTGTGTGTGTGGGTTTTTGTTTTTTTTTTTATAAGCTCACTTAAAAACGCAAATTGATAAACTCAATTAGATTCTTGGTTTCTCCACTTGGGTATACTTTTCCAAGTGGGACACCAAAATAGGTTCGTGAGAGATGCGATTTTTCCACAGAGATTGGCTCCAATATGTCGCTGATACATTCCAGATCGTTCCCGCTCCCTTAAATTACTTATTAGGAATCCCAAATGAGTCAACTTATTTAGATTTTCTCTTGTCTTTGAAATGGTAAAGAACCAGAAGTGTTCACGAATTACAGACTCAGATGTAGGCCATGCCTTTCACTGAAGCTTGTTTTCTGCCATTTCATGCATTCTGTTCCCTGCTCCAATGGCACTTCAAGAACTCGACTTGGGGCCATCCACAGCACACCTATATGCTCAGCCTTGCTCAAGCCCTGGGAATAGTTAAAGCCCAAAGCAGGGATGATGACGTGGTCCGTGCTCTAACCCACCCTGTTCTTGGAGAGCACATCCGAGGGGCAGTAGGAACTGGCCTCGTACCTCAGTTCCAGGGTCGGGTCTCCCTGCCTTCCTTCCCTATCTAGTTCTCCATTCTCTTGCATCACCCCTTCCCAGTTCTGTCCTGGCACTGGAGCCTTGTTTCTGATCTCTAGTTCTCTGCGCGTTCTCTGTCTCTCGTTTGCCAGTGGCCTCTGGGAGGTGAGCCCCCCCAACTACAGTCTCACCCAATACATCCCGTTGGACTTTACCTTCACTTCTGTCCTAGCTGAGAGGAACCCTCTGTGTCCAAGCTCCAACCTTCTTTCCAGATTCAGTGCTGACCTACATATGCTAGTCAGGGCAATGAGTTCTGTGTGGACAGCACTGATATCTTTACGTTGTAACCTAACATTTATATGAAACGTCTCTCTATCACCTTAAAATGGACAACCCCTCATACTTGGAATTGGAATCTGAAGAATGATCCCTCTTCACGTCCTTTAAGTTTGGCTGACCAAACTAAACCATCCTAAGTCTTTCTAAGCCGACCCTTACACCTAGCCCTCTCTAGCCACCATTTTGTAGCCCCTATCCCATCCTCTTAGGCTTCCATGAGTTTTAATAACCAACATTGTCCATAAAATCCAAGGACAGATAGCCCACGTATACATGGAAGAGTAGGTTCTCTATTGCTTGCAATTTTATCAATAGGTGTTGCCAAGCACTTCACTGACCTTTTTGTAGGTAACAACAGCTCCATTCATCCAATGAATATTTCCTAACTAACTACTATGTGCCAGACCTTGTTCTAAGCACTCAGAATACCTCAGTGAAACAGGGGATCCCTGCCCTAGCAGAGCTGATATTTTGGCAAAGAGAGACAGACAATAAACATAATAGAAAAGAAATTTTAGAGCAGTGAAGAAGGGTTAAGTATACAGAAAACAAAGAAAAGACAGAGTAGTATAATATGACTGAGAATACTAAAGGATGGGGAAGAACTATTGAGGGAATTGATTGGATTGATTACATATAAATGATGTACGGGATAACATTTTATATATACACACAGATGCATACATGGGATAATGTTTCTGTTTCTGCGGTCACGGCAGATGAGGGCATCGGTATAGGGTTGGTGTGGAAGTTCGAGTGTGGAATCAATACGCGAGGCTCTTCTCTCTTTCTGCTCGCCATGTTCGTGGCCCCAAGTCTCAAAACCACCACAGATAGTCACTGTTCTCCACTTATCATGTCTACATTCCAAGTCAAAGTCAAAAGAAAGAAGCACAAGAAAGGCACCTACAGCTGAGTCAGCCCCGTGGGTAAAGACTTGGGCTTTTATCTCACTAATACCTATATCTAAAGGGAGACTGGGGAATATTTTTTAGCTGGGTTGATAGTGACTCACCGATAGTGAGGTTCTTCTAGTGAAAAAAAAAAAAAACAGAGAGCAAGTGGATATTGAGCAGGCAAGTAATAATTTCTGCCACAATAGTTTTAATATAAAGTCATAATTCATCTTAGCCTCCCCTAAGAGACTCTTAAACTAATAGTATAAATTTTAGTGTTAAGTACTTGGGTTTTTTTTTCCCCCTTCTAATTATTGCCTTAAACATACACTCAAAGAACCTAAATAGTCATTTTCTCACTCACATAGCAGGTTGACTTCTTGTTGAAGTTTATTCTACTCATCTGGCATTTTGTTCCTGGTTTTTCATACTTGCTTAACTATCACAAATTTTTTATATTTTCCTTTAGTAAAACACATGGGAGGACCTGTCATATTACTACCTCTTGAATTTATAACAGATACTTAACCACAAATATCACTATGTATTATGAACATTTTCCATACATTTTGACATAAAGTTTATTAAAACGGGGGCAATGTCCCAAGTTTAGTGACTACCAGATATCCAGATTTTTATAATTAAGGATCTCCTCAGATGGATTTTGTCTAATGGGAGCTAGACATCTTTCAGCCTCCCCAACCCAGAGGTTATACTTTCTGATTTTCTTATTAAATGTTAAGTTTTTTATGTCGATCTCCTATTTATAAGTGCCACGACATGACTCTCGTTTTACAGGAAAAATAAGAAAAAATTTATTTATTTAAAATTTAAAACCAAAAGAGAACTCATAGTTTTCTTTTTTCCATTTTTGGAGGAAGGAGAGAGAAAGTGTAAACAAATGAGCCAGAGAAGGAGAGAGAGAGAGATGGGATACACAGATCCACAGATGGAGACAGAGAAATAAAAAGGAAGATGAAGGAGACACAGGTGCGAGTGGACAGAAGGACGGAGATACAGAGCTCTGTCTGCCTGCCCTCACTCTCGAAACAAGCCGTTGGTAAAAAGAGGAGGTCCTACTATTTGCGATCACTTGACAGGGACAAGCACGGCAGAACTTTGCGGGGCCACTAATCTCTTGACTTCTTAAGTGTTTGTTAAACAAAGCCCAGGAGCCTTTGTTCCACCTGAGGCCAAGCACATCCTCTCTCCCAGCTCGCCTCGGGGACATTGACAAGAAATTGGAAAGGGCAGGAAATTCACAGACCCGGTGTGGGGAGAGAGACGGACACTGAGGAAAAGGCAAAAGAGAATGAGGCGTGGGGAAGAAAGCTAGTGGAAGGGAAGGTGGGAGGAGAGACCCAGGGGATTCTGGGGGATTCCAAAACGTTTTCTTGTCACACCCCCGCTTCATTTAGGAGGTGGGTTGCTTGAGGGGCTCCTGGGTGGCTCAGTGGGTTAAAGCCCCTGCCTTCAGCTCAGATCATGATCTCAGGGTCCTCCTCTCTCTCTGCCTGCCTCTCTGCCTCCTTGTGATCTCTGTCTGTTAAATAAATAAATAAAATCTTAAAAAAAAATATTATGGAGGTAGGTTGCTTGATCTTTCAGCTTCTCCTGATCCTTATATCTTCTAGAGCAACCAAAAAAGCCAACTCTCCGAGAAATGGTGCTTCCAACCTGAACAACAGTGAGCAGAAAATATTCCCGGGAGGTAGAAGAAATCAGTCCAGGCCCACCCCCGCCACCTACTCCTCTATGCCCGTCCTCCTCTGGATGCTTCATTCCTCTTCTCCCCCTTGTTTTAAAGAGCTGTACAAGAGCCAGCTGGAAATAGGGAGGGAAATGGCCGGTGCCTGTGTTCCTAGTAACTGAGACAAATGTCTCCCCTCAGAAAAGGGAGATAGCGCCGTGAGTGAAGCTACAGACCAAAAAAAAAAAAAAAATCAGAGACCAGTTTTCATCTACCACCTGCTAACCTGCAAGGCACTCAGCTTCCTGAGCAAAGATAAGAGCTATAAAATGAGACTAATTATTTTAATGAACAAATAACTTCTGTGTCAAAGCTCTTTTAAAAGTATATAATGTTATAGTCATTTGATGATTTAGAAAGAATGAAACATTGAGTCAAAGAGTGGTTTCCAAATGGGTGACATTTAATCCCTTAGTCTTTAAGGTAGCAACACGAGACGAGATAAAACTGAACGTTATCATAATTACAATCTCAGAAAAACTAAAATAAGATTTCTTGAAAAGTCATTATTTTTAGACTTTATTTGTAGATGTAAGATATAGTGCAGCCACTTATAGTTATGTGGAGTGAAACCAACTTTGTGGGTTTTATATTTGCTTTTTCTACTTATTTTTTTTGAGTTCAAGAAATTCAAGAAGTTCCAAAAATGACGGCTACAGTGTGACATCGCTGCAGAATTTGCAAGCACCGTCACTCAGGTGAGTGGAGAGGAAAGGAACATACATCAGGGGAAAACACCAAAATTGCTTAAATTATATTCTTGGACCCTCATTAATACAGTCCTACGCGTGCAGGGTATTGCCGATTCTCTTAGGAGGTAAAAAAAAGCATTCACCTCAAGTGTTCAATTATAATGACACACATTCAAAAATGCTAGTAATTAGTATAATCACTTTTGCCAAAGGAGGAAACACATGCGAGATGGTTTCTAGTGTATTTGTGACTATTCACATCAAAGCAAGTGCTGGGCAAGTCCGCTGAGCGGTGTGAGAGACAGCTACCCGCTGAGAGGCGACAGGAGTTTGGATCCTTCCTTTTCAAGGATAGCTGTGCCCCAGTTGGTATCAGAAGGGTTCCTCATTGTTAGTGCTTGTCCCTGCCTCCAGGACAGCTCCTTCCACAGCCCCCCCACTGTGGGGCCCTCCGTCCTGCAATGAGCCATCTGGAGAGGAAAGGCTGGCCCCAGCTCCCTCTGGAAGTTGTTAGCTCAGTCCCACAGTTGGCGCCCAGGGGCTCCAGGGAGTTGACCTCTTCCCAGGCTTTCTTCCCATGTCAGGAAGCTGATTGTCCCCTTTTCACTACACTGTCAGCTTCTACCGGTCCTCCAAATTACAGGACAAATCTCTAAAGCAGACATGGGCTGCCCATGGGAAATGCTCCTGCTACCCTGAGCGTCCTTCTTAACAAGCATGAGGACCTTGAGGTTTAATTTGAGGGGAGAGCATCCCACCTTGTTTCCTTTGTGTAGCTTTCGAAAATAATTAAAATCTGGGGAAAAAAAAAAAAAAAGGCATAGAAAGGGAATGAATCACAGAACAAGCCAAATAAATCTCTCATTACTGTAGTCTATGACCATGAGCTTGAGAGTTAGAAAGGCTTGTGTGTTTCACTCCTGACTGAGACTAGTTGTGTGATCTCAGCCAAGTTACCTCATCTCACAGCTCCTCAGCTTTTGCTTCGATAAAAGGTGCGTGTGTGTTAAAAGATTCATGGAACTGTGAGACATTAGTATAAACATAGTAGACATCGATCCTCGTCTACCACATGTATTTATTAAAAGAACTTTTTTAATGTCTCTGCTAGGTTGCAAGATCCTATGCTAAGTTCCGGGGAGCAAAGGCAAAGAAAAACCTTCTTTCCTCTCCAAGAGATTCTTTCTATAGGAGAGATATGAGGCTGTATCGTCCTAAGGCAGACTTTAACAGCAATCCTTCACGTGACTGAACTCAGGACTATAAAGGATCATAAATGACCATCTGGCCCACCCCCTTAGAGCATACTTAGATTGTCTCTTTACTATCCTTACTGAACAACAAAAATCAGCCGCTTTGTAATAAGACAGAACTATATGACAGTCCTTAGGGAAAATTCGAGCTTCCACAAAATAATAACTATTCAGTGCTTCGCTGGCTACAAAGCCCTTTTCAAATGTGTGTTATTACCACTCTTTGCAAATAGCCATTTTCAGGTTTACTCACTTCAAGCCCCACCTTCTCCCCACTACTTGGTATCATGGCGACTCCTCCCTATCCCCTGGGTGTCATGGCGCCTCTCTTCCCCGGATAACCAGCAGGCAATGGGGGTGGTGATCTGAAGTTGCACTCATAGAAAAGAAAATCTCCTATTTTGCTGTGTCAGGGAATTCAGGTGTAATGGTCCGACCCTCCTGTTTTCCTGCAATCCAGTTCTTTTAAAGTCAAGGTTCTATTTTAAATTTTGAGCCCCTGCTCTTTCATTTTCTCTAGCAGTAATAAGTAGTCCTGTCACTTTGCCTGGGGCAAACCTTCATCAAGGCGCATTCCCTCTTGGGCTGAGGCAGCCTGTTAGATGCATCTTTCTTCTACTGAACTCAGGGTGGGTGGCGTACCTTTCTCGTCACATATCCTGCCATTGCTGCCTGACATCCGTGCTCCTACCAGGATGAAATGCTTGATGTTCCTCACAACACATTCCACTCTTCTCTGCCCCAAGGCCCTGCTCCGGCCATTCCTCTCCTTCTCATTATCCCTCCTTTCTCCCCTTCCTCCCCCGCTTCATCTTAAGATTGAGCTCAGGCCCGCCCTTCTCCAGGAAGCTAACTCTGGCTTCCCTGGACCCACACATACACCTCCTGGTGGGTTCATGCCTGTCCAAACTTCCCGTCTGTCCCCAGCGTTGTGACCATTTGCTTATCACTGTCATGATTTTTGTACCTAACACCTTGATTCTCAATGGTGAATCTCATGAAAACTTAAGCCATTTCTTATTCCATTTGATAATCCCAGTCCCTGCTACGGAACGGCCTCTCCAAAATGCATCTTGAAAGAACAAACTGGTTTGTTTGCCTTCCTGTGACATCATTCATTCTTTTTACTTTGATCATGTAGAACTGAAACCAGAGCTAATTCCTCTTTGAAACAAGAGTCACTCATACATTTGAGGAAAGATATGATCTTGTGTCATATCTATTCACATCTTCATTCATTTCTTTGTTTGACCAGTAAATCTTTGATAGCCTTCTGCATGGCAAGTATTACTGAAGATACTTGTGGAAAAGAACAGAGAGAGTAAATGTGAACCTTATCGTTAGGAAGAAGATGATTTTGGATAGTGTCCTTGAACTTCTCCATTATAAATTTCAACCGTCCTCCCATGTAATTTTTAAAAATAATTTTAATTTGGCAATTTGTTCATGTGGTCCAAATAAAATGAAATGTAAAAGGTTACATGGAGCAACCTTTTTCCTCTCCTGCCCCTGCCTACTCCATTCCCACTCTGCCTACCAGGGGTAACCACGTTCTTTAATTTCTTTTTTATTATTTTGGAATTTTGTTTTGCAACCAAAAACAAACACGATTATATATTCTTATTTCCTCTATTTCATACATAAAGGATAGTATGCAATATATACGATTATACACCTTTTTTTTTTTTGCTTAACAATACAACCTAACAATCTTTCCCAATTAACACACAGATAGCTTCTTTATTCTTTTTCATAACTGCAAAGTATTCCATTATGAGAATGTATCATCATTTATTTAATTAGTGCCCTAGTTATGGGCTGTTTTCTCTGTCTCAGTTTAACACATTGCACATACCAAATTACAGATTCTCCTGAGTTGGACCCTATACTCTTCCAATTCATTAAACTAGGTTGGTATTAGCATTAAAGCAATCATGTTACCCTTCTGGCATCATTAGTATGTAAGCTTTTCATCAAGCAAAATGCTAATCCTTTCCACATGAAGTGGTATTAAGTCCTTCTCCTCCCTTCTGTACTTTAAATGATTTACTTTAGTATAAAGGGAAAATTTTGCATTTATCACCACTAAACTTCATTTTGTTTGTTTCAATTCATCACTCCCACATTCCAATATGACTTCTTGAATCTTAACTCTATTATCAATCATGTTAGTGACTCCTCGCAGATTAGTAGCATGCACGAATTTGATAAGTGTGTTTTCTATTTTTATCCAAATAATTTGTCTTCTCACTCTACCACGATAAATCTCTTCCCCAAGGGATGAGATCTTCTTCCTTATTCCCACAACCACAATTTTCTCTTCTTCCTGGGCCCTTGGCTTCATTCTTTCCAAGTTCTCTGATTCCATTTTGCTTAGTTAGTCCTGCTTTCTACATCTTCACTGTTTCTTTTCTACTCACACTATTCATACTCTACCCTCGAAATCCTTCCTTTCCCCCCTTAAATCCACCTTAAAGAAAATCCACTGGACCTTGCAAACATCCTAATTTATTTTCTTCCTTTCCCAGGTAAATTTCTCAAATGCACAATCTGCACTCAGGGTCTTTAATTCCTCCCCTGTTCGGGCCACCACATGTCTAAAACTTGACTATCAATGGTATCAGTCACCTCTGAGCCATCAGACTCCCTTGCTTTCTCCACAAATTTTGAAATAGTAGTGATTTGACAGCATGGGGCTCAGAAGTGTCCCTGACAACATCTAGCTGTTGCTGAGTAGCAGCTGTCCGCTCTTGACAGGCTCGTCCTTAAACCCACCGCACTTCCTGTCGTCTTCTTCCCAACCCACGTGACTGGATGAGTTAATGACCCCTGCTTTGTGGAAACAAGACTGACTTCCGAACAGATACATCAAAACCACTCCCCAGGACCCCTTCAGAGCAGCCAGCTTGTCATACCACCCATTTATTTAACCAGTGATGTAGCTATTGCTTAAACTATTTTAGCAAACTGTCTATGGTGCATTCTTCCATGTATTATTAATGCTAATACATCTTTTTTTTTTTTTTTCCCTTGGAGGGCATATTTAAATTCACCTTTTAACCAAAATTTATTTGAAAAGGCAAATATTTTAATTTGGCTAATCATGCTTTTGGTCAAAAACAAAAAGCAAATAATTAACATTGGGCCACATCAGGCTCCCTGCTCAGCAGGGAGTCTGCTTCTCCTGCTCCCAACTCCCGCTGCTTGTGTTCCCTCTCTCCCTGTGTCTGTCTCTGTCAAATAAATAAATAAAATCTCTTAAAAATAAATAAATAAATAAATAAATAAATAAATATTTTAAGACTGACAGAAAGGAAAAGAAAAACAGCATCATTCTTACTAAAATACACGTCGTTTTATATGGAGACTAGCTTGAAGATCAACAACGTTTTTAATGTATGTGGTTTGGTTTAAAATAAAATCTCTTAACTTACCTAACTGGAATAATGAAACTACCATCCTCAGCTTCTCTAACACCATATCTAATGGGGACTTATGGATTTAACACAACACATGAAATGATGGCACTGGGCTTCATGCATTGTCACAAAGGACCTCATGCCATTGCTTTGCTTTATTTTGTTTTAAAACAGAACTGAGAGGGGAGGAGAGACAGAGACAGAGAGACAAAAGAAAGACTGAGAGGGAGAAAGAGGAATTGGCTTCTCCTACAATTGTGGAGACAAGCTGGAGACCAGAGGAACCAAGGGTGTAGTCTCAGTTCAAGTTTAAAGGCCTGAGAACCAGGAAGAGCTAATTTCTCAGCTTGAATTCTAAAGACTTAGAAAGATTAATGTCCCAGCTCCATCGGGCGGGAAGAATTCCCTCTAACTCCATATTCTTGTTCTGTTCATATTAGGGAGGGAAACCTGCCTTACTCAGTCTACTGATTCCAGTGTTCATCTCGTCCCTCTTAGTCACGCCCAGAACAATGTTTGACCAGAGATCTGGGCAGCCCTTAGCCCAGTCAGGCTGACACATAGTTAACCATCACAATACTTAAGATTCATTTATTTTTATTTTAAAAATATGGATTTCTGGCTCCTCAGACATAATTCCAGTGGTCTGACAACATTGGAGACTCATTCCCAGGTAGTAACAAAGATTGTGGTATTTAGAGGTCGTCACAATCCTTATCTCTCCCTGTGCCCCCACACTCACTTGATTTTCCTGGCTGGCCTCAGGAATTTGAGACCCCCCTCACTTAAACTGTATTATCTATGAGAACTGAGGCTGGTATTTGGGAGGGGTTGTGTGTTTTCCTATAGTTATTATTTTAGTCAATGAGAAAAACCTAAGATGCATATACACAACTCACATTAATGGAGAGACCACAAAAGAGAACAAAACTGGGGTGCCTCTGTCCACACCTATGACTTCTAAAAGATTTGAAATTCGAAGATCCCTTCTTCCCCTGACTATCCCGAGATACAGACACTGACAAAAGAAAACACAGACTGTCTTACTAGAATTCCTGGAGCATTATTTTAGACTAAATTATGCAGACACAAGAACACGTCCTGTTGGGGCAAAGAGACTCTATCTTGAGGCAGGACTATCCATCCTAGAACTTTTGCATTGACTGAAATAGGAGTGATACTGAATGTGAGTGAATGCCCAGGAAACTGGCTACTAGGCACTTTTTTAAAACATTGATTTCTCAATCCTTAATTTCAGACAAATATTGGCTGTTTCTTAATGCTAAGAGGCGTAAGTGAAGATTAAGCACTGAGCCAGAGAGCAGCTCTGAACTAACAAGAAAGAAACTTAAACTCCATTACAAAGTGGTGAGTCTGAGTGAGTCAATAAATGAGTGGTTTCTACCTACCCAGGTGCCTGGCTGGGTTCCTCTAATATCTCCTTCCACTCTTCCCCAGGAACCCTCCCGCTAACCTGGGATAAGCTTAATTTTGAACGCTGGTGGGTCTAAGTTCCTTTAGGGGGAAAAGCATATCACATTTTTATATCACCTGTGACTCTGAAAATGGGATTTTCACATAATAGTGGCTCAATAAATATATATTAAATGAATGGAATGAATGTCCTTAAATATATTCTTTATAGTTGAATAAAACAATTCAACTGAGTGAAAGAGCTGCTGTAAAGAAAATGAAATTGTGACAGATAATCATGCATATGCACATGCACACGCACACGCACACACATGCACACACACAAGACCAGTTAAAATACTCTACCTAGTTATTTAATCAGCATGGTGGATGTGAGAAGAGGAAGTCAGTTCTCACATTTATAAACATGTTTCAGTCACGTGTGTACAATCCCTTTATAACATAAAGTAATTGAATTTTCTAAATAGAGATTCCTGAATTAACACATTTTACCCCATAACTAACATGTTCACCTAATGGAGATTTGAAGGCCATGGTACACATGGAATTTCTGACTCCTCAATGTGCAGAAAATAGTAGGGAAATCAGAATATCGGTTACAGAATATCCACGTGGAAAAAACAAACAAACAAACAAACAAAAAAAAAAAAAAAAAACCAGGAGATTAAGGATAAAGAGCTCAGAGCTAGATTGTAAAGCACTCTAATGATTTGTCCCTTTGGTCAGAATTATAAGGTTTGCAGTGGTTTTTTAAAAGGGGAAAAACATGGAGAATTGGTTTTTTAGGAAGAAGTAATCTAGCAGCTCCTTCAGACGCTCCCCTTCTAAGGCAGGGGGCAGTGGGAGGGTGCTGCCGCAGGTACTGATCTAAGCAGGAGGAAAGGACTTGCAAGAGGACATCGCTGAGAATGGAAAGACAGTGACACACAGAAGAGATGTGTTGAAGGGATAATTGACACGGATTCCTGCCTGATAAAGGGAATGAGAGACACCGCGGCGGGTGGGGTGGGGGAGAATCAGTGCAAAATCAAAGTTTCTATCCCATGGGACTGACGTAATGAGAATTCCACTGATATAGATAAGACTGATAGAATTCGACATCATGGAATTGGTCCTGAATCCCAAGTCTGAGATGACCATAGGACGTATCTTTTCTGTGCCACAGCTTCCTCCTCTATAAAGTGGAGAAACTGCCATCTGTTTTTAAGATCTTCATGAAGATCAAATAAGATCACATAAAGCGCTTACTACAGTGCCTGGTATAGGGCTACGATCCCAGTCTTAGTTCAATACATGAAAATATGTATCTGTTTCAGATGTAAGAGGAGAATTTAAATAGGAGGCCTTCTACTTAGATGGAGATTTAAGTATCACCAACATCTTTGCCAGCCTCAGGCCCTTTGTATGTGCTGTTTTCTCCTGTCCTTCAACTGGCTATTTTATTTGTCCTTCATTGGCTACCTCCACAGGAACAGATTTTCATACCTAAATTAGCACAGTCTCCAAAGCCCCACACCTGTCTGTCCTTGGAGCCACTCCCTTGCTATCATATATTTTACCACAAACAGTAATTTTCTTTTTACTAGTTAACCAGCTTACTGGCTAGGCCCACACACTAGGATGTAAGCTCGGCAAAGACAAAAACATTACCTGTTTTGTTCGCCACTGCGCCTCTAACACTTACCATGATTCCTGGTACCCAGTGAGAAGCTGTCTCTGTCGGGGTTCCAAGTGTGCGCAAGATGAAGGGACTGGAAAGACCGAGCGCATCACACAAACCGGCAACAGAAGGAAGCCGCATTCATTCCAGATACGAAGGAGCAAGAGGAGGAAGTGCTGGGCTACTTGAGCCCAGTGGGAACTGCCATGGCAGAGAAGGGGCCCGCCAGGCAGCGCGGAAGCCAGAATCACCATTGAGCAGTGAGAAGGGAAGAGGAGTAATTACCCAAATTCACTTTTCTCCAAGCCTCCCATTGTCTAATTCCAACCAGAGACCAGAGCGAGGAGTCGGGAGGATGCGGTCCATGGCAACTGGCCTCCCGTGGCACAAAGCAGGGCACTGGAAAGCCTGCGGGTAAGCGGAGACTAACGGGACCCAGTACTCTAGCAGAAGTGCCTTTAGAGATGAGCAGAAAATCAAGGAGCATTTAGGGAGTAAGCAAAGAAAGGGAAGTTTAAAAGAAGGAATGTGACATTTGCTGACGGCCACCCTCTTCTTTCACTGCTCTTTTGAATGTGCTGATTCCATCATGTTACTAATGAATATTTTCAATAGCCAACGCTCCTCTCCCACATTTCAGTTGAGACCAATTTCTCACCCATTTTGAGGCTTATGGTGTTCACTTGACTGTATTAGAATGAAGAGCGGCTCCTGGGTGGCTCAGTCCGTCATTAAGCATCTGACTCTCGGTTTTGGCTCAGGTGTGGGATCGACCCCTGCATTAGACTCCATGCTTAGCGGGAAGTCTGCTTGAGATTCTCTCTCTCTGCCTCCCCCTGCTTATGCATATGCACGCATACTCTCTCTCTCTCTAAAATAAATAAATAAAATTTTTAAAATAATATAGAGAGTTCTGCTTTTGAGACCACTGGTAAGAAAACAAATGATAAATAGGAAAAAAGAGGGGAAAAGTCCACTGGCTGCAATCACCATCACACTAAGCAAATCACCGTAATACTAAAGGCAAACTTGGAAAGGTGAAGTAAGTTGATATCAACATATTCTGCTTTACTGCAGAAGTCAGAAAAGCAAGGGAGTGAAAAATCATGAGACATAATGGACAAAAGATGGATACCAATTTTAAGTCTGAAAATTTTAATGTGTTAATCTTAAAAAGAAAACTGTCCGTTATTTTACCAGGAAAAATGGGTATATTCAGGATTAGCAGAGACTTGTAATCAGTCCAGGGACCAAAAGAGAGGACCCCTCTTTTATGGAGGAAAGGAGGGAGTTAGGAGGGGCTATTAGTAACTAAAAGTCTAATTATCAAATTATCTCTCTGATATGAGGCATTTGAGAGGCGGGGGGGGGGGGTTGTGGTGGGTAGGGAAAGGAAAAATGAAACAAGATGGGATTGGGAGGGAGACAAACCATAAGAGACTCTTAATCTCACAAAACAAACTGAGGGTTACTGGGGGGGAGGGGGGAATAGGGAGAGGGAGGTTGGGTGATGGACACTGAGGAGGGAATGTGTTACAGTGAGTGCTGTGAAGAGTGTAAGCCTGATGATTCACAGACCTGTACCCCTGGAGCAAATAATACATTTTATGTTAATAAAAATAATTTTTATAAAAAGAAGAAAAAAGAAAAGAAACTGAAAGTCCAATGGAGTAAACTAGAGCTGAAATAGAGTGGCTTTTCATTGGCTGAATGTGATTGTCTCTCACAGGCTGGACTGTGGCCCAGCCAACTTCCTTCCTCCTACTGAGATAAAAAAAAGTTAGTTCCTTTCATATAAAAACTTCTGATATAATTAAATGAAATGTATCCTAAGCTGACAGAAGGATTTCCTTCATGATGGGACAATTAGGAAGAGAGAGAGAGAGAGAGAGAGAGAGAGTGTGTGTGTGTGTGTGTGTGTGTGTTTGTGATCTTTAAAATTTTGCCTTCTTTTCCCTCACTGTGGGCATCCTTGGTCTATAACCTTAACAGTTGTAATCAGAAATGATATATGGCCATAGAATGATTGTATTACCCAATATGAAGTAAACTTCACATCAAAGAAAGAAAGAAAGAAAGAAAGAAAGAAAGAAAGAAAGAAAGAAAGAAAGAAAGAAAGAAAGAAAAAGTTAGTTTCCAGAGCAAGGTCCCTCTCTTCCCATTGGCGCTGCAATTGACGGGAGGTAGGGGATGAGAGCTCCCCCTACTGGCCTCCCGACTCCATTCTAAATGAGGTTTCTTTTTCTTAATTTTCGCAAAGGAGATGCTTCTCAACTTGGAGATGGAGTAAGCTATACACGGAGTCATTGTAAGGGAATCATACCTCTGCAGTACAATTGCTATCTAGAGTACAATACTTACACAGAGTTAATTAGAATGTTTTCAAAGGTTTGAAGATCCACAACCCAAGGTAGGTTTGAAGTTTCTTGGCAACAAGGAGTCTCATAAGGCTCTTCAAAGCTTTGCTCTACTGATCAGATGTTTAAAAGAACACAAGGATTTCGGGGCTGTTGCCGTTGTTTTTATAGCTACAGAAACGCTGCAACTGACAAAACTCAGATGGCTCTTCACAGCAGAACTGAGGGAAATGTTTGTCCAGACATCAACAGGATTTATATTTTCAATTTCTCTTTAAAACGATCTACCATTGCCAACAGTATCCTGTTGTCATTCCCCAAAGGTAAACCAAGATAACCTAAGCTTGAAACATTCCATGTTTTTGCAAAAATATTTAAACATAAGCACTGAGATCATTTCATAGAAATTCTACCTAAAAAGGTTTCTAGAATTTAAAAAAAAAAAAAAAAAAAAAAACAACCAAAAAAAACCCCTAGAAATTATTTAACTAAGAGATGGGACTGTTAATTCTGCTTTCCAGACATGGGACAGTTGAGATTGGTTTCAAAGAATCATCAAGCTTTCGGAATTTAGTTTGAAAAAAAACCTTAACCATATGTAAGTGGACAACTGGAGTCTTCTGGAACTTTGGAGATTAACTACATGATTAGAAATATTTTAGCTCCACTTTGTCCTTATATTCCCATAATATTGCCTTTCTGGTTATGGAAACTGCAGGATTCAGGCAGGAATTCTGGGTCAGAATAAGGTTAAGGGTGAGGGGCGCCTGGGTGGCTCAGTGGGTTAAGCCTCTGCCTTCGGCCCAGGTCATGATCCCAGGGTCCTGGGATCGAATCTCGCATCGAGCTCTCTGCTCAGCAGGGAACCTGCTTCCCCTTTTTCTCTCTGCTTGCCTCTCTGCCTACTTGTGATCTCTGTCTGTCAAATAAATAAATAAAAATCTGTAAAAAAAAAAAAAAAAAAAAAAAAGGTTAAGGGTGAAATCATACTTAGAATATGGGACAGAGACCTGTTCTGTTTTGTTCGCTCCATTAACCCCAGAGCCTGGGAAAATACCTGCCACATAAGTACTCAATAAATAGTTGCTGCATGAAAATGAGTAAGTGAACAGTCACTCTAACCTGATCTAAAACACCTGTCTCCAGGATGGAGAAAAGAACTCATAGTAAATCATTCAGGACCTTAAATGAGGACTTAGCCTGAGGGTAGCTCAATTAGACTATAATATTAGAATCTGTGTGACCTGAAAATTTCCTTTATGGTTCAGGAAGCTCTTCTTCTAGAACCAGCCCTTAGTGTGGAAACTTCTCAGTTCAAGATTTGCCAAAGCATTTTCTATGCTGACATTCAAGTTTCCTCAAATTATTAAGTCACAAGCCTGACAAACTGATACCAACCACAGCAGGCTTCCTGTGGACTTAATTTTTGTCTTAGCACAGATAAAATTGAGACAATAAAACTTCGTCTTTTATCTGGTTTATATCCACCTTCATACTAAATTTGGTCTTATTGATCCCAACCACAGGTGACGTCTTTGATTCTACACTGAGAGTAGAGAATGGAGATAAAGCATTCCTAAAAACTCAGTCCTGAAGGAAAATGAAAGTAATCCATTTGGTTTTGCTTATTCTGGAAGCAGGTATCCTAGTGAATCAATCGGGAACCCTATCCTGTGCTTCTCCTCAGAAAGCTTTCATGGAAAGTTTCAGCATCATGTCAGTTTTTGTAGAAACAGAATTGTGAGGAGATGACTCGTGGAGAATATCTTTGGACTTGGTTTCAGGCTCCTTCTTCCCATTTATTGTACGGCTCCCGCTGCATGATGGAACCAGGCGGTTGGACAACTTCATGTCTGCCTCCTAACCTGCCCCCTTGACCACTGGGCACCAGCCGATCTGGGTATAAGCAAACCAGGCTGTCTTCAGTGCACTCTTAGGAGAATATTTAACTTGCCACCTGCTGAGAAGCCAGAAGCTGTGATTTTAGTTGTGGAGGTTCTGGTTATCCCATTCTTTTATCTATTCATGCACATGATATATTTTAATTGCCAACTATGTACCAGTGCTATGCTAACATTAAGTATTTGTGATGTAGAAGCCCGCTCCCCCAGGACAAACAAATCCTTGTAAACCCCAGGGTGGGTTCTGTTCATGACCATGAACTAGATTTAGCTTAGATTGTTCAGAATACTCTGTAAGCTATTTCCATATTCATTATTCCATGGGATACCCATATTTTAGAAAGTTTTTTAAATGAGTTTGAGTAATTAATTAGGCAGTTCAAGGTCACAGAGTGAAGGAACAGGACTCCTCCTCCACATACAGAGTTCGCTCTACCAAACCCTATTATGCATTGCCGTTACTACCCTGGAACCAGCTCTCCTAAAACCAGTGCTTTCTCTTCTGTAATACCTGCCAGACCTGAAGAAAAAAGTGAGGCAAATAAACATATTTTATAAGGGCCAAGAATTCCAAAATTCTCTAAAGAAAGAGATTAAATTTTTAAAATAGGAATAAAATGCAAAGAGTAAGTAGTAATTTGAGGAATATGGTTAATGAATAAAAAATAGGTTAAACGTAAAGCTAATTTTTTTTAAAGATTTTATTTATTTATTTGACAGACAGAGATCACAAGTAGGCAGAGAAGCTGGCAGAGAGAGAGGAGAAAGCAGGCTCCCCGCTGAGCAGAGAGCCCAATGCGGGGTTCGATCCCGGGACCCTGGGATCATGACCTGAGCTGAAGGCAGAGGCTTTAACCCACTGAGCCACCCAGGCGCCCCAACAAAAAGCTAATGTTTAAAATTTTGACAACATAAAGAGATCCCTTAGAACAAAGCCTAATCTCTGATGGACCCTTTTAAGGGTCAAAAGCTAAAGATATAAAACTAAGTTCATCCATGTCTTAAGAGAAGTGTCAATCCCAGGTTGAAAACCTTAATTAGAGTTTCCTGGACAAAGATCTCCTGAGTTTGAAGCTCAGATTAGAAGTCTATACACTGTTTACCCATATTTCTTTTCAGACTACAGTACAGGGCCTTGGCTTAGCACACAATTCTCTTCAAAACCTGGTGTTGAACTCCTTTTCCAACCTGGACCAACCCTCCAGACTGATTTCTGTGTGTCTCCTGCGCCCTCATAAAGGCCCATGCAGGTCTGGGTTACCATACTATGTTGTAGTGATTCATTCCTTACCCACAATGCCCCTTGATGACTGTCTTGGAGGACAGAGACCGGATCTTCACAGGTAACCTGCACTGAGTACACAGTCATGTGCCAGTATCTGGCTCTACTTGCTCTACTCACCTAATTTTTAACACAAGTCTCTCACCTAGGTGACATCCTCATTTTGCATATAAGAAAACAGATGAAAGGGATTAAATAAATGCTCAAGGCTAGCCGCTAGTAACCCAAATCTAGAATTCAAATCCAGAAAGCCTAGCTTCAAAGCCTTATCACACGATGACACAAGCTTTCCTCTATTACTTGTATTTTTATTTGCAAACCCTAATTTGGTCTCGAGCGTGGAGCAGATGCCCAATGCGTGTTGAAATGATGATTGAATGAAAGCCCAAAGCAGTTCCTCGTCACCCCCCACCCCACCTCCTTCCATGTCAACCTTCACGGCAGAAGATTTAGTGTCCAGACTGAAATTAAATTAGATTGCTTTCCTTAACTACACACTGACAAACTTGTAAAAGGAGACAGCTCAGAAATATATTATGTGGCAAGAGGATTTCAGTCCAGAACTAAAGTTCTCCACATGTAACCCACTAAGTGGGATTTGAGAGTTGGCTGTCTTTGGTAACCATACTTAGATCCAAGTATCTCAAGAGCTTCATGAAATATTCATGGCTTTATGTTTCTGAAACCCCGGTTGCAATTCATAAACACTAACAATAATATCTTTAAAAGAGCAAAAAAGGAGGGGGGAGGGCTTCTGGAATTAAGTGATTTGATTTGGCAAAGATCTGTCAGTAAATCTCGGGCTAAGGCTAAGATAGAGACTATAAATCTGACTATGTAGTCTCAGGAGGGAAGAGCTCGTTTTCGCCCCCTGGCTCACCATCTTGATGCTTCACTACATTATTTCTTCTTTCAGTTCCCTTTCTTTTTCTCCTTTCCCTTAACTCATTTGTACCCTCCACCAAACATAGGAAGTATGAAGTAGAGAAAAAGAGGACAACCCCCGTGAAATGCATAAAGAAGAAAATCCCTTAATTTCTCAGAGAACATTCCCCCTTTTCACTTCCGCTCTCCCTGTCTTTTCCTGAAACCAGTTAGTATTTTATAAAGGTGTTACTGAAAACTTGCTCTGTAGGTAAATCAAGTGTTCTCTTAAATGGTCCCAGAGGCAAATTTTCTCTGAGCACAGCAGTCTCCCAGATCCATACTGGGATTCTAATATTCTCTATTTTTCTCATCCATTTTACTGCAGAAACGATGAGACCAACCAGACATGAAGTCAACCTTCCAAAGGGCATTCTTCCAGCAGTAATCAAGTAATGCCTTCCTTTCTTAAAACCTTCTCTTTGTGTAAGAGACCCAGAATTTAACCAAGTAATGTCAAAATGAAAAAGAAAATATAATTGTATCATTCACACAGAAAAAGTGCATGAATCTTTCTAAGTCTTCTTCACAGTATTAGAAATCTGATTATCATAATAGAATGAACCTGAAGGACATAATTCTTTTTTAGTCAACAAATGAACTTAAGATCATAATATCGAGCAGATAATAAAGTATGCATCAACTGGTTTTCAGATCCACCAAAAAGTATTGGTGTGATTTAGATAGCCTTAAAATGTTAACATAAAATCAATACTTGACATATTAATATATTCAAATTTTATGCTGAAAGTGCATTAAAGATTTAATGGAAGAAAATAAAATTATTCTAAGGTTCCAAATTAAGTGGAGTTAATGCCACGAACAACATATCATTTTCACTGTTTCCTAAACTAAAAGTTCTAAAATGTACAATTTTTCACCGGTATAAAAATAATTTAATTCTCCTATGATTGAAAAAAATGAACTATGATTAGTTGTCAGTTTTGCAAGGTCGTATTGAAAATGTTTTACTTTTTGTATTAATAACAATCAAAATGCCTATAATTTTTTTTAAATTAATTTCACAGAAGTTTATTCATACCTCTTTTTTATAAGAGTGAATAAGCAAAGAAAGCAAGCAACACTATATAAAGGGTATGTCAGTGCGTTTGGAATATAATTGGGCATGTGGGAAGATATTGAGGGCATATCATAAAAATACATATAAAAATGAAAGCTAAAATGTTAAAATCTATACATCAAAAAGGGAACATTCATGAAGGCTACGTGCCATTCACTCTACTTTGGTGAGGACTCAAAGTTACTTTGGTAATTAGAGTTTGGGGAGGAGTGAGCTACGTGTAATGTGCATTTCTCGAAACTGTGGGGCCCTGTGCTGTCATCCACAATCAATGTCTTCATGCAGGTCTGAGCATAGGGACTTAGGATCACGTGAGCTTACCTCTGCTATTTTTTATTACACAAACTAAATATGAGATGAGAATTTTAGCTTATTTTCAAGGTTCTTTTCTTCTCTTCCTCCCAGTCCTCAACTGGAGCTCTTCAGCTGCAATCTGGGCCCCCATCTGCTGGTGAGCTGGAGAACTTGTGGACTTCATTTATCCCGGGGGCTTGATTTCTGCTATTACTTGATGTTGGTACCCACTCCCATTTGCACAACGTTGCACGTCTTGCGCGCTTTCAAATACCTTTAATGTGCAGCCACAAAATCAAATCTCGAATTTTATCTTTGGTTTTCTCTAAATTAAGTACCATAAGTTTCTCTAACACACAAGAGAAAGATAATTAACTTGAGGCAATCTTATTTATGCTGAGTCTTTTCTTGAAGATTTGCAAATAATTCTACAAGGATTTAAAGAGTCTAGGAAGCATTTTCCTTTGAAGAAAACTCTCTCTCAAATAACTAAATACCCCTTGCTTTTTATTATTTTTGCTTCTGAGTTTTCATTTCAAAAGAAGAAAAGAACTCCTGCGAGACCAACTGTATGATCTCAAATGTGCCTACCAGCTCTCTAATTCTGCGGTTTTATGAAAATAGGTTGATGAAGATAATGCCCAAGAAAGATTTTATTGTGAAATCACATCTGTCTGACTCAAGTCCAAAAACCTAGGGTTTGAACTAAGGCTATTTTAAAGCGAAATAAGTACATTTCTGCATTATTCATAAGCCGATTAACAAGATAAATGAAGAAATATTTCTCCTAAGATTTTGATGATATGTTTTCGTAAAATAGCCTTGCCTTTCTTTGTTGAATTTTCCTTTTGTTTTCCCTTTTATTCTTTATGATTATCTTCTTTGGGTGTGGTTCAAATGCCTTCCCCCTGAAATATTAACCCTCCAGCTTTGTATCACCTCCCTGACATCATTGTAACGTGCTCTTAAATGGATTTCATAATTCATCCGCAATGAGCCATAGTGTTTCATTTTGAACAATTAGACCAGACATTCAAGGAAAAAGACATTCAAGGAAAATGAATAGATATTTTACTTGGGATTACTTGAAAAAATTTTTTTCCTGTTTCTCTAATCCTGTTAAAAGTTATATTTCTAAAGAAAAGTCAATCTTGGAGAAACAATCAGTCTTGGAGAAACAGGTAAGAAAATTTCACCATGAAATTTTCACTCAAACAAAGTAAATGGTTCTGGAATAGGAGATACAGTCATTCAAAGATGTTTCTACTACATTCCAGACTTTATTTCCCTTAAGGCAAGGATATTTAGCTTAACTAAATTAAATATCCATATAAATATCCATATTATAGAATCCATACAAATTTAGTGAGCAAGGCAGCAGTTACTCTTTAAGATTTATTTTAGTTGCAAAATGTTTCCAGACTACCTTCTCACTCTTGCTACAAGAACCTCTAGAAGCCATCCTAACAGCACTCAAACAAGATCTAGTCTCTGATTTTTAGAACCCCCTCTGAGTCCCACATTCACTGTTCGATGCTACCTGTCATCTCCTGCGTGCACACTGCCCTATGGAGAAAGGCTGTCCAGGCCCTAAGTGTCCTCACCCATCTCGTGCTTGTGCCTCAGCTCCCTAAAATCTCACTTTTGATCCCACTTCTCTGGTGAACTTGCACTTTCAAAGGACTGCTGTGTTTCTAAGAGCTCAAGGAACCTTCTACTTCCCAGGTCTTTGACTCTCATTAAGGCTCAGTACAACTGGCACCCCTTAATTCTTGGCTTCCTGTAATAACACACTCTTGATTTCCCACCCATTTCTCTGGCTTTTTCTCTACCCACATTGAAAGGCCCATCTCCTCAGAACGAATCCTCTTTGTTTCTCCTTCTCTGCTCTTTCTCTGAGGGGTTTTCCTTTCCTGACATGGTTCCCTTATACCATAGTCCTCCTAAGTTTACATTTGGCTTCATACTTCACTTCTGGGCTCCAGGTCCAAATACTCAACTCTAATTAACATCTCAAGTTGGATGATTCTTCTCTCTCTCTCTCTCTCTTTTTTTTTTAAGATTTTATTTATTTGAGGGAGAGAAATTTAGAGAGCGATGAGAGGGGAGAAGGTCAGAAGGAGAAGCAGACTCCCCGCTGGGCAGGAGCCCCATGCGGGACTTGATTGTGGGACTCCAGATTGCTGAAGGCGATCACTCAACCAGCTGCACCACACAGGCTCCCTCAAGTTAGATATTTCACGACAGCTGATCAGCTAACCAACTCCTCTGGTTGTTGTTCTCCTGATCTGCTTCCTTTCCACTGTTTCACATCTAGCTGCTCCTAGAGGACATATAGGGTCATCCTTGATACATAATTATTCCTTGCCCACATATCCAGTTATCAAGAGCTCCTTGCTTTACCTCCAAACATCTCACGTGTTTTCAGTTTTCTAGATCCCCTGCCATCCACTCCTCTGGCCCTCTATCATCTCCCTCCCAGAAAAAACGGACCTCCTAACTGTCTCCTCATAGCCATTCTCCATTCGCTAGTGAAAACAGTATTTTTAAAAATCCCAAATAGGTCGTGCTACCAATTTAAAGATTGTAATCAATGTCTGCCCATTAGGATTAAAAATAAGATTACTAACCTGTGACTACACAGCCCCCATTATAGGGACGGAACTTGCCTGGCTGGTCTTAGCATGTGAACCATTCCCCCTCACTCCACGCACTCCAGGCCAACTAGATTTCTTTTAGTTCTTCAGTTGTCCCACACTCTTTGTTTTGTTGTGCCTATTTCCTTCCAAGAGTCAATAAACACCTTCTTTTCCTTCAGACCACAGTAAAACATCATGTCTCCATTTCTCCCCAACTCTCCAGACCTAGTTATGGGGACATTTATTCATTGTCACAGCACCATACATTTCTCCTTCATGATCTCAGCACAACCATAGTCAAGTAGTTATTTATGTATTTTTTGTTTCTTTGTTTAATTTCCATGTGTGGCAGGATACTATTTTAAGATATTAATTGATGTTTTTTCCCAGGTATTTTTATTATGCTTTGGTCCTCCCATATCAGGCAACTAGACCATGAGATATCTATTATCAAAACAAAAACAAAAACAGCAGAAAACAAAAGTCAAATTCTTGTCTTTTAAAATTCAAGGCTTTTCAGCAGTCATCAGCCTTCTGGTCCACCCCACCCAACCCCACAACCCTAAAAGACTAAAGCTATCAAGGACAAGGGAAGAATGGGGCCAAAAGGATGCACACGAAGTTTGTAAGGCCCCATTCTGATATGTGAGGAGGGAAAATGGGAGGAACTTGGGGAATAGATGGCTTGGGGAATCTGAGAGCGGAATTCCCAAGTAGAGCATGCAAGGGAGGAAAGCACTGGAGTATTCCCAACACACGTCCTGGTGAAGGAGAGAACAGCTCCTGCTATTAGTGAGGGGCTCTGGACAGAAGGGTCAAAAGTTTCTGTTGGACCCAGGGAGAGCAGAAAAATAGAGGAGAAAGAGCTGAGACCAAGAGGTCCCTTCAGATGGGAGAAAAGATATATCAGGGGTTGGGCACATGGACAGCTTATGGCCTGATATCAGCCCTAAACAATTAAAACTCTTCCCAAATCTAACCATATCATGAACACCCAGTACTTGGACAAAAATCCTAGCAATATCTGAGAAGTTATTTTCCAATACCTGGTGGAAGGGAAGTTTTAAGTAGACAATGTGCCATTCATAAATTGTTCCAATCTCTAGAAAGAGAAATTGGAAATAACGTCTGCTTGCATAATGTTCTCTCTTTCTCTCTATCCTCTCCCTCTCCTGTAGTAGAATTTCTGAGGTCAGCCATCCAAGGCAAGTATGGCAGCTGCCCTCTTGTCAAGAACCCAGACTCTACTGATAAGTGACTTCCGTCTATAATGCTTCTTTACAATCTAAGACGGTTATTGGATTTTAGGCTTAAAATAGTACGAGAGAGGAAAAGAAAGAAAAAGCCCATTCCGGTTCTCTGTCCACCTCTTATGGAGTCTTCCTAGAAATCCCTCGAGCAATTTTCTCTTATATCTCCTTGGTAACCCTGAGCTACGGAAAAGGCTGAGAAATGTGATCTTTTAGCTGGGTTCCAAGAAAAGAGGTTCTTCTATTTTAAGAAGCAAGGAAAGAATGGACATAAGATAGTAGCTTACCACAGGCTAGTAGCTTACAGACCTTAAGTTCATTCTTCAGGAGAATATGAGAAGATAAAATTGTGCACATAGATTTGTGAGTCACATACTCCAATCCATCTCCCCGGATAGATTGTAACCTGAGAGAAAGCAGGGTCCATTTTTCCCTTGTTCACAACTTTATTCAATTATGTAGCCCAATGTCTGTTACTCATTAGCAATCTACATTTGTTTAATGAATAAATAAAATAATTAAGGGAAAGGAATGGGTAAATAAGTATAAGTGGCCTTCCAACACTCAGCTTCATGTAAAGCTTTAGGTTCTAATGTAGTGTGATAGCGTTTAGTGCTGTTGCCTGAGTATTTCTGGTGTCCTCTCTCTGGGTACATGGTAAGATTATACACCCAGTGCTCCTTGTGTCTCGGTAAAGCCATGTGATTATGGTCAATGAGTTAGTTGTTAGTAGAAGCAATGTATGTATCTTCTGGGCCCAAGGATGCAGTTGTCAACGTGAGACCCACTAGGGCTCTCATTCCCACTGCTACAGCAACGGAAAATGTCAGAGCTGGGGTCTCTCCATCAGCTTGGGTCTCTGATAAAGGGGACACGAAGCAGGTGACCAGCAGTGAGTGTGTAGCAAGGTATATTTCCTGTATTCACCAACTTACTTTGCCCATCACATAAATGTAAGCCCTTTTAATGTAGTCAACTGAGGAAACATTTTAAGTGCTATAAAATACATCAAATTTATGTCATAGGTCCACAACCAACTTGACCTCTGAAACAGTGAAGTCAACTTTTAAAAGTTAAGTTAAAAGTAATTAGTTTGATATAACTGGCATGATGAAAACATCCAGCATAAATAAAGATAGAACACTTAGAGTAAAATGTATTTTCAAGAAAAGCCTTTGCCTTGGTATTTTGAAGAACCCAGAAGTAGAAATTTTTCAAATATTGGTTGCATTTAAGCCAAGATAAGGAATAGCACTGTAACAAGTGGTACAATTAAAAGAAGTCTTTTCTTTTTCTTTTATTTTAAGTAGGCTCCACACCCAATGTGGGGTGTGAACTCACAACCCTGAAATACAGTCACATGTCCTACTGAGCCAGCCAGGTGCCCCAGAAAGAAGTCTTTTTTATCTTTTTTTGATACATATATTAATCACGTGTAAATACATTTGCATGTAATCATACAATGTATTATTAAAGCATATAACATAGAAATACTCATTTTTTAGAGACTATGGTACCTCTAAAGTATAGAATCTGGCTAATTTGCTTTCTTTCCCACTTTCTGAATCTATAATTAAATGTAGATTCTGAAAAATGATTAAAAGCTCTAATATCCTTGACCCTGAAATTGTGTGGACCATAAACATTAAAGCAATTTGGTTAATATCAAGCAGCCTTATCTTTCACATAAAGTACAATCAAACCTCTATTCTAAAATCCCAGAGAATTATTACAAGACAATGTTTAGCTTTTTTCAAACCAAGCAATTTTAGTTGCTTTTAGCATTTTCCCCTAACATATGATTTCAGGGTTATTATGTTCTATGACTTGAATCCCCTGCACAGAAATATATATAACTAGATACTTAACACAGGTTTGAGATTTGTTACCCTTTTCTGGAAGAGCTGATTATATTCCAAGAGGATGAAAAAGATGTTACAATGAAGTCTGTTACTTCAGATGACTAATGGATCAACTACTCAGGCAAGAAAAGTAAATGGAAATAATTGGGTGTTTCTGTCCTTATAAGTGAATCTTCTAACTTCGATATAGATAGTGTCATCCGGGTGCAGATCGAAGCTTAACTTGTAACAGGCTCTGAAATTCAGGGTTTGCATGCTATTTTTATTCTCCAGTTTATGTCTAAATGAAATAAATAATTTAAGAGATTTACCATCACTTCCTTCATAAAAAAAAAAAAAAGGAAAAATCTGAAGGAGTTTAATGGTGTAGTGTAGGCAGTAAAAAGATGACACTATGAAAATTAAAATATTACTGGAGCCATGGATTTAAAAGATTTATAAGTTTTCCCATTCCACCAAACTACCCAGCCTTTTCTCTCTCTTTTTTTTTAATGTTACAACATTAAATTTTTCGATCATATTGGAGACTAGAGACCAAAACTTCTCCATAACAATGCCAAGGAAATTCCAGAGAACTGAACATTTCCAGAGGAGCCCACAGGCAATTCCGGTACCCAGGCATTCAACCCTCATTTACCATTTATTCTGAGAGTAGGTGTTTTTTTTTTTTTTTTTTTTTTTTTTTTTTTTATTTGTTTTATTTTTTTTTTTTTTTTTTTTTAAACTTTTATTTTTTTTTTTTTTATTTTTTTTTTATTTTTTATTTTTTATAAACATATATTTTTTATATACATATATTTTTATCCCCAGGTCTGTGAATCACCAGGTTTACACACTTCACAGCACTCACCAAATCACATACCCTCCCCAATGTCCATAATCCCACCCCCTTCTCCCCAACCCCCTCCCCCCGGCAACCCTCAGTTTGTTTTGTGAGATTAAGAGTCACTTATGGTTTGTCTCCCTCCCAGTAGGTGTTTTTAATGGGAGAAAACGGTAACACAAGGTGAATAACTACCCATGTTCTCACCATTCTGGTTTGCACAATGTATCATTGCAGGGTCCTTACAAATCACCACAAACACACTATCAGACAGGCTTTTTGGTCCAGAAACCATATGCTCAACTAGACTATGAAAAACCTTATTGCAGATAGGGCATGTGTTTGGCAAAAGCATGGATCACCAGCAGGGTGCTGCTTCCTCAAGAAAGCTCCAGCTGGGGGACACGATGGCCTCGTTCCAAGGGCAATGGTTCCCTTTGGGCCATCAGAGAGAGAATCAAGAGCTTTGGCCCCTTACGATTGAGTTGATCCATGCAGCCACCATGCAGACATGTATTATGAGAGGATGGGAATGGGCTCAGCCTGATATTTCTCCATGCCTGGTCTTTGGTGTCCTTTGAGACACCCCCGCCCACCATCGCCCAGTTAGCAGATTGCCGGTCACTTCCATTTTACTTAGTTTTCAATGATACAATGTTCAGGTTCCACAGCTATTAGGAATCCACACTGTGCCTCTTTTGACCTTAGGTAATATATACCTACTTCCTTCCTAACCTTCTTAAAAGAGGCTTAATGGAATTTTGAATTTTCCCTATTACAAAAATTCTTAGGTTTTTGTCAAAAGAGATTTGAAATACCACATGGAATGATGTACTTACATCCTTCACCACTACCTCCAAATAACTGAATTACATAAATAAAACATTACCTAGAAAAGAGCTTTGCTACACTTTATGGGAGGTAAATTTAACAAGAACTGGCTCATTGTAGGAAAATTCAACTTATCTTTTCCCGATCCTTTTATTCTATACAGGGAAAGAAATTTATGTCATCTTAAAAAAAAAATCTATTACTGCTTCTCATAACTGAATCCATTATTTTTCTCTATGATCCATCAGGCAAAAACAAGAATAATAGATTGCTTTGACAGAACCTTGAACATAAATGTCTCCAAGAATCAAACATAGTAAGTTAAACCAGTTTCAGGTGTTATTAAAACAAGAAAGGATAGCCTTCTCTATACATTTCAAAATCAGATCTTACTAAGCAAGTTATTATTATCAGCTTCTACAAAAAAATTATACAGTAGTTGAATTTTCACAATTAGACTCTGACTTTACACAAATAAAGTTGTCCTATACATAGGCAACTGATTTAAACAATTTATGTTGACCTTATCTTGGAAGTCTTTCCCGTTTATAAAAAAAAAAAGTCAAGGCGCTCTATGATCAATAGCTCCACATGACCCATTTCAATTTCAGAGAAGTCTGAATGTATGTACACACACCGACCTACATCTGGGATTTTCTCCTTAATGGATACCTCTCCAGCATCTAATTTCATTCCGATAAGCCGACCTTCCAACTGTCTCCGGGAAGAATCGCCACATTTCCGGCTTCAGTGGCAGAACTTATTCTAAGCCAATCGGCACACAACATTATAGTAAGTCTATTATGTGTCAGCATATGCCCCAATTTGCCTACAGAGATAAAAAGAATGATGTTCTTTTAAGATAGATAGATTTATTTATTTATTTATTTATTTACCTGAGGGAGAGAGGCAGGCGGAGAAGAGCAGACAGAGAGGGAAAGGGCATCTTAGGCAGACTCCGCGCTGAGCACGGAGCCCGACGTGGGGGTTGATCTCATGGCCCTGAAATCACAACATGATCGGAAACCAAGAGTCGGAGGCTTAACGGACTGCATCACCCAGGTGCCCCCCAAAAGAGTGTCTTTTATGCCAGCTGAAAATGCAGAGTGAGAGGTTTCCCATTTTCTGCTACTAGATGAGGAGAAAAGAACAGGGAGCCCCAGCTGCTCCTGAGCTGTCTGTGACTTTGAGAATGAGGACAATGCTGGTGACAGAGAAGACAGACGGAAGGAACGCAGGTCCCCATGACTACCGCTGAAGTGGTGATGGTGTGGAACCAGCCTTCCAGGTAGAGTTCAAACACTTTCTTCTTAGCCCTCGCTCTACTTTGGATTTCGGTTTCCAAAACTGTTCAGATATGTTCCTCTTCTCCTTTAAAGATGAGAGAATGTACTCAGAATCTTATGCTTCCTTGTGGCTTGTTTCATTCGTATTGCTTTACAGCAGAGACCTCTGAATATATACTTGATTCTGAAACTGCCTCTGAGAACCCTCCCTAATCCCCTAATGGGGCACAAAATTTGATCTACCCATTGCTTAAGAAGACAGTAACATTCTTACAAAGGTTAATGCACATATAAGATGAGTAAAAACCCCTTTTATCTTACCAGACAGAAAAATACAGCTTCATAACCCAAGTCAGACATTATTCCTAGCCAGCCTCTAGATCTAAACTGAGCTTGACCTGTACAGTGATCAATTTAAAACCCCAGCCTATACACCAAAGGTCCATCTTCTTAAAATTATTCAGAAATCCAAGCCATGGCAATCCTACTGCTCTCCTCTCATTTTCCTGAACTATTTTATACTTATTTCTCAGATTTTGCAGGCTATTAGATGTTTCTCACATATTTCCAGAGATAATAACTCATCCGCTTTGCAATCTGATTCTTAACATTAGGAGATTAAAACTAATGTAGATGATTCTCAGATGACACATACCGAGGTACAGAAAAGCCCCATCATTTCCTTCTACAAAATGAGAGAAATTTTAATTCTTTTTCTCAACAGCTGCTTCATTTTTTTATGCATAGGAAAAAAATATGTGCAATTACTCCAAGTACAATCAAGTCATTTCACATGGCTTTACCATCATTGTAGTTACAGGATATTTTAAAAGAGAAAAAAAAAAAATCTCAAAGCACAGGTCCTGCTGTGCAGCAAAGCAATCAGATTCCTTCATAATAACAGCCTGATGGGATTCAGCAATCCGAGGAATAATGAATAACCACTTTAATCAGTAAACAGGAAAATGCTACAACAGTCACTGAGTAAAAATTGACTATCATCTGTTGATCCTCTTGATCAGTATTTCAAACAATAAATAGAAATGTAAGTATTTTTTTAAAAAAGAAAAGTAACTGTGTTTATGTGTTTGATTTTTTCCAGACAGTGATAAAATATCATCTTAGACTGTCCTGCAGTGTTGCCTAGTCAATGAAGTGTACATACAATCTTCTTCATAATACACGGCCAAGTTGACCTTCTCACTTGAATATGTCGAGGTAAGCTCTTCTGGCAGTCGATTAATAAGGTTGTTATTTCTGGACTGATTATTGAACTCTTTTGTTACTTCATTATTGAATGTTCTTCTTCAGTGTTCATCTTACAAAGTTGTTTGTATCCGAAAATGAAAAGTCTGTTTCAAAATAGTCTTCAAGTTTCCAATGCAGTTTCTCAAATGTTGGCCTTTCCTTAGGGTCTGCATTCCAACACTCCCACATGATGTTGTAGAACTGTGGTGGACAGTTAGGTGGTTGAGGGAGTCTATAGTTTTGACCCAATATCTGGATTACCTGAGCACCTGTCATGCCTAAATAGCATAGAACGGAACCAACAAAAAATAAGTTAAAGATCAGGGTCTTAAATTCATCGATAATTATATTCAAGATTATAAAGCAAACTGATTTCTTTGGTGAAGATCTGAGGTCTACCATCCCCTTCCCCGGCTGCAGATATTAAACTAAATCTTGCAGCAAGTAATGTCTATAAGACCGCAATTCAAGAGCAAAGGAGAAAGAGGCAATAAACTACCTCATTAATGCAAATCATCATCATCAAATTTTATCTATTATGCTCCCACAGGCACATTGTGTGGTTAGCCCCATAACTCTGCCCTCTAAGTCTGGGCGAAGCAGTTAAAGTCACACCTAAGTAAGTGACCTGCAGCAGAAAGGCCCACTTCAGAATTAATTACTCACCAGTATAAGGCATTTTGCCATAAGTAATGATTTCATAAAGAAGGATTCCAAATGACCACACATCGGACTTAATGCTGAATTTATTAGCACGAATGGCTTCGGGCGCAGTCCACTTCACTGGCAGCTTTATTTCATGTTTGGATTCATAGATGTCTTCATTACCTACCTGTTAATGCATTGAGGAATCAAGCCAAGTTCAAGTGAGATAGATATATATATATATATTGCTATCCTTGTTCATCTGTAGCCTGCTTCACATTAAAATTTAGAGGGAAAGCATTCAAAATGATCTTAGTTCAATAGATAATTAGTAGCAAATTCCAAATCTGGCTTATAAGACTGAGAAATCTATGAGAAAACATTAATAAAATATTATTTAAGAGCCTACTATGTGCTAAAAATAGCACTGACAAGAGCACGCTACTACACATGGGAGAACTCACATGTGATGGTCTTTGGCATTTGGTCTTCAGCAAATTAAAAAAAGAAAAAGTGAAGGCAAAGTCTGTTTCCAGACTTACTGCTGTTATTGGAGAACCACTGACTTTAATAATTACCATGTTTTACTTTCTAACGTTGAAAAGTAGGATCCAAATGATTTAAATTAATATATCAAGTCACTGGGGTTCTAATTAACTTATTTAAAAAAGAGATAATGAATTCATGAAGATCAAAAGAGAATCACTTATACGTTGTGTTTCATGTTCCACACCCTATTTGTAGGGCACGATGTAGAAAGTAAAAATTAAATTCAGAGAAAAACACTTAATAGTATGTCACTTATGTCAGTGTCTTTTGGCCTGATGTCATGACACAGGATGAGGGCCAGGAATTAAAAAGTCAGTGATTGCGAAGAATTCTGGCAACATGAATATTAATTTGGCAGAAAGTGAGCAAAGGTGGATGGAGTAACTATACAAAATGTATTGCTTTTTGTAAGGAAAATCGAGGCAAATCAAGAGAGGCTACTGCATGAAAGGCAGATCATTAATCCAACCACAAACTTAATCACGTACTTTCCCATCTGGTTAGGAATCATTTCCTCTGTTTCTCCTTGGTGAAGAAAGAAAAACAGGAGGTGGTTTATCTGCAAGGCCTTGGGCTACTAAAGTGTTCTACGGACCACCGAACTTGGAGAAACATTATTTTTTGGATAAACTTGGAGAAACATTATTTTGAGGAACAACAGTAAATCTATCAGTTTGCTGGTATGTTAGACTTTTGACCTGTGACAAAACCTAATTAAAACAAAACACAATTCACCTTAAAAACTCTTGCAAGTCCAAAATCTGCAACTTTGTAGATATTATGTTCACCAACCAGGACGTTTCTGGCAGCTAGATCTCTATGAATGTAGTTCTGGGACTCCAGATAAGCCATCCCAGAGGCAACCTGCGCGGCCATGTCCACCTGCTGAGGCAGATGGATTTTTGTTCCAGCATCATCTGAGCAGTAAGAGAAAGTAAAACGTTGACTTTGGAAATCAGGTGTATTATTGAAGTGAATTTTGAGAATTGTGATGAATGAGCTATCGGTGGTATTAAGTGTCATAGCACTGATCTGTTGAGCAAAGAAACATAATTAATACAGACCATTCATTTACTTTAAAGGGTTAATGAGGCAACACTTTTCAGAGTCCAGACACAGCTGTGGCCCTCACTCCCCTGAAGGAACATGCCACAGAGAAGGAAACAACAGCATCACATAATTTGAACACAACTCCAAAGCTCTGAAGAGCCCAGGTATTACCATATTTCCACAGCACGCAGCCCTGACTCATCTCTTTGTGGAGATTGTTTACTTAGTTGCCTCTAGATTTCCTTCAAACATTTCATTGTTTGTTCTAGTCTTTAGGGCTATAAGATGATACCAATCTGCATGGTGGAGCTGATGAAAAGTTCTCATTCTTCCATCATATTGGTATTTTTTTTCCTATCATATTGTTCTTAGAAACTAGCTCACTAACAAAAATGAAAGGTCTAGTAGTTGTTATAAAATAAGTATGTCACATTTGTACTCCGTTACGCTGGATACTTTTTTTTTTTTACTTCCCTTTTTAAGCCCGTTATTCTTAGAAATAGTTCACACATCTCTCCAGGCATGGACAAGAGTTTAATAGACATAGTTTCGGGTGCCTGGGTGGCTCAGTCATTAAGCGGCTGCCTTCGGCTCACATCATGATCCCAGGGTCCTGGGATTGAGGTTCACGTTGGGCTCCCAGCTCGGCAGTAACCCTACTTCTCCCTTTCCTACTCCCCCTGTTGTGTTCCCTCTCTCTGTGTGTCTCTCTCTGTCAAATAAATAAATAAAATCTTAAAAAAAAAAAAACTTTAGTAGACATAGTTTTTACCACCACTACTCATCCTATATAACTAAGTACAGGAAAGTTAGGCAGTAGACTCAGTTTGATCATTAGTAGAGAGGTTAGTGTTATTCTGGGCTGACTCTGTGAGGAGGGGTCAGCTATCCCTGGATACTTGTTAGCTGCCATATTGTTAGTGGATGTCTTCAGATTTCTGGAGAATTAAAAAGGTCTCCTGTAAATCCAAACTACCAGCACCCCTGACTCAATAAGCCAAATATTACCTAAAGTGTATTGAATTCACAGTCAAGAGTCTTAGATACAACTTGATTTGAAAGAACCAAGATGCCCTTCAATGGATGAATGGATAAGGAAGATGTGGTCCATATATACAATGGAGTATTATGCCTTCATCAGAAAGGTTGAATACCCAACTTTTGTATCAACATGGATGGGACTGGAGGAGATTATGCTGAGTGAAATAAGTCAAGCAGAGAGAGTCAATTATCATATGGTTTCACTTACTTGTGGAGCATAAGGAGTAACACGGAGGACATGGGGAGATGGAGAGAAGTGAGATGGGGAAAGCAGAGGGGGAGATGAACCATGAGAGACTGTGGACTCTGAGAAACAAACTGAGGGTTTTAGAGGGGAGGGGGAGGAGGTTGGGTGAGCCAGGTGGTGGGTATTATGGAAGGCACGTATTGCATGGAGCACTGGGTATGGTGCATAAACAATGAATTTTGGAACACTTTAAATAAAATAAAATAAAATTTAAAAAAAGAAAAGAAAAGAAAGACAACTATTGCTCAGGGGTTAGAAAACTGGCTTGAAGCTAGAGTGCCAGGATCTGGATCAGAGCTTTGTCTCACGTTTCTTCCTGACCTTAGGCAAGCTGCTTAACACTCCTGTGCCCCCATTTCGTCATCTATACAGTGGTCATCGTAATATCCTTATGGTATCAGTTGTTAAAATGAGAATTAAAATGAGTTAATTCATGTAAAGCACTTAAAGCAGAGCCTGGCACCTAGAAAGAACTGAGTAAATCTGTTTTGTTATCTGACTACCTGCTTTTATCATTGCAGAACTAAACAGTTTAAGAATTGTTAAGGTTGAGATGCATATGGATTGCCTAAATGGAAATGCCTAAATGAAGACAGACATACGGGTCTGGAGCACACATGCAGCGGAAGATATCAACTTAACAGTCATTGTTTGTGGGTAAGAGTTAAACATTAAAAGTGAGTGAGACTGTTAGGAAGTGACAGAATCATGACAAACACCAACATTTAGGATGGACAGAGGAAGATAAACCTATGAGAAGACCGAGAAGAATCAGCCAGAAGAATGAAACAAAAACCAGAAGACAGCATCCTAACAAAGGTTTTGAGAAAGTCACCACCATTGTCAAATTCCACAAGTCCAGCAAGATAAGGTTTAAAAGGTATTTATTAAATATTACTAGGGAGTCATTGGTGACCTCGGTGGCAGGAGGAGCATTTTCACTGCAGATGTGGGATAGAGGCCAGAACGGGAGCTGAGGATATGGAGACAGCAAGAGGAGATGTCAATTTCCAAACCCTAGTGAAGAAGGGAAAGCAACAGGGAGTTGGCAGAGGGGAGTGGAAGTCAAGGGAAAGCAGTTAGCAGGAAATTCATGATTGTGAGGGGCTATCAATGATACGGTACTCAGGGAGTCTCTGGAGTGACAGCCACATTTGCATTGTTGATTTGTATGGTGGCTGTCCCATTGTTCACTTGCTCACTCTGAATTAACGATAAATTATACTAAATGATGTATGTTATTTATGTATGCCATCTTTTCAATAAAAAATGAAATAAATAAGGGCGCCTGGGTGGCTCAGTCGGTGAAGCATCTGCCTTTGGCTCAGGTCATGATCTCAGGGTCCTGGGATCGAGTCCCGCATCGAGCTCCCCACTCAGTGCTTTTCCTCTGCCTGAGGAGCCTTTGGCTTGTGCTCTCTGTCAAATAAATAAAAATCTTAAAAAGAAATGAAATAAATAGAGTTGAGTCCATTTTTTAAAATGGTATAGATCTAAGCACTGTGTCTGTGTGTGTGTGTGTGTGCGCGCACTCGTGTGTGTACATACATATATATTTTCTTTTTTAACACAAGCAGCACATTTAAGTACAATGTGTGGTGAAACTAAGTACTCATAGACCTATCTGTCCTTTTCTTCCTGGGCAAACACTATGTTCCCCATCCCTAGAAGTTAAATTGGGCCATGTCACTAATTCTGTGCCCTGCAACGTGTGCAAGAGAGGACGTTCATCACTTTAAAATCTGTTTTTGTAGCTAGAAGAAATACATTTTGAAATGGCAGAGCCACATGATGAAAAGAGTCTAAATCCCTATGTCACCATTTAAAGAGAGTCTTGTAGAAGGGTAGGTCTGTTGCATATAAAAAATGCATATATTTGTTATGTCACTAAAATATTTGAATTGTACATTATAGCAGCTAACATCAATCATTCGGTTTAAAATGAGATGTAAGCAAAAAGACAAAACATAACTTTTTTTTAAAGACTTTATTTATTGGGGCACATGGGTGGCTCAGTCAGTTAAGTCTCTGCCTTCTGCTTGGGTCATGATCTCAGGGTCCTGGGACCAAGTCCCAAGTCGGGCTCCCTGCTCAGTTGGGAGTCTGTGTCCCCCTCTCCCTCTGTCCCTCTTCTCTCCTTGTGCTCTCTCTCTCAAGTAAATAAAAAGATTTTACTTATTTATTTATTTACTTATTTATTGAGAGAGAAAAAGAGAGAGTGCACAGCGGGAGAGGTAGAGGGAGAGAGAAAATCTCAAGCAGACCACCCAAACATGGAGCCCATTACAGGCTCCATCTCATACCTGAGATCATGACCTGAGCCAAAATCAAGAGTCAGATGCTTCACTGACTGAGCCACCCAGGCACCCCAAAGACAAAGCATAACTTAGTGTGCAGCATAATGAGAAAGCATTGCTACTGTGTTAGCCAAAATAGCTATGCCTTTCGATACCAGATTAACTCAATATGGAAAGAAACATAAAAAAGTCAAGATACACTGGTGACCAGTCCTACATCAAGTGACAGTTTCTAAAATGGTTTCTCCTATTCTCTATCTCCTGGTATTTGAGCTCATATGAAATCCCCTTCCATTAAATATGGTTTGGAACACCAACTCACTTTTAACAAATAAAATACGGCAAGAGCCATGGGGTATCTCTTCCGAGATAAGTGATCAAAGACAGTGTCTTCATCTTGCAGGACTATCCTCTCCTGTTCTCTCACTTGCTCACTCTGATGAAGCCAACCGCCATGTTGTAAGTTGCCCCGTGGAAGGGCCATGTACCAAGGATCATAGGGCAGCTCTGGGCCAATGCCCAGCAAGGAACAGGCTTCCTCGGTCCAATAGCCTCGGAGAAACCAATTTCTGCCAACAATCACATGGGTGAGCTTGGGAATAGATCAGCCTCCCCCAGAGCTTTCAGTAAACTGAAGAACCTGCCAACACCTCATTGCAGCCTTGGGAGAAACCGGACGTAGAAGACCCAGCTCTGGGGCTCCTGGGTGGCTCAGTGGGTTAAAGCCTCTGCCTTCAGCTTGGGTCATGATCCCAGGGTCCTGGGATCGAGCCCCACATCGGGTTCTTTGCTCAGCAGGGAGCCTATTTCCCTCTCTCTCTGCCTGCCTCTCTGCCTACTTGTGATTTTTGTCTGTCAAATAAATGAATAGAATCTTAAAAAAAAAAAAAAAAAAAAAAAAAGACCCAGCTCAGCTGTACCTGGATTCCTGACCACAGAAACTGAGGTAATAAGTGCTGCTGTTTTAAGCCACTAATTTGTAGCACAGCAATAGACCGTGAATACAGGTTCACAATAAGAAAATAATGCCAGTGCTATGCGTATGGTTAAAAGCATAGGCTATGGAGCCAGACTTCTAGGTTTAAATTCTGGCTCAACCACCTCAGGTAAGTTATTCACCTCTCCATCCTTCAGTTTCTTCTACCATAAGGAGGAAATGATGATAATAATAATAATTCTCATTTCATCAGGTTTTTAGAAGAATGAACTAACTTAGAAAAATGCCTGGCAGAGGTGCCTACGTGGTTAAATAGGCAATTAACCTCCATCAATCAGTTAAGCATCTGATTCTTGCTATCAGCTCAGGTCATGATCGCAGGGTTGTGGGATGGAGCCCCGCATCTGGCCTCCTGCTCAGTGCAGAGTCTGCTTGTGCCTCCCTCTCCCCGGGTTCCTCCTCTCCTTCCCCTGCCACTCACATGCTCTCTCTCTCTCTATCTCTCTCTGAAATCGATCAATCAATCAGTCAAGGAAGGAAGGAAGGAAGATGCATGGCACATCGTAAATACCATATAGTGTTTTAAAAAAAAAAATGAATATATATGCACCTCTCTTACCACTATTCCATATGGTTGATTTTCACCACATCACCTCATTTTATATTTAGAACTATATGAAGTAGTATTTTTATTATTTGCTCCCTTTCATAGCAGTTTCTGCCACTTAGAAGAATAGGTAATAAGTTGTAGAGTGGAAAGTCAAGTTCAGGTATGTCTGAGGTAGAAATTTCGTGCCCAACCTTACCCATGATTCCTGAGCACCTGAATGCTGGGGCTACAATTAGGGTCAGCTAAAGAGTATCTCAGTGAAAACACTTCTGTCTACTTCAGTGCACCTAAGTGAACTCCCCAAGAGATCCGATGAACAACATGTATGACTTTATTTATTTTAAAAAATATGTATGTATATAAAAAATGCAGATATATTTATTCTCTTTAAATTTCAGTAAGAGATACCCGATATCACTTACCCTCAATGCTTAAGTTTTTTGACAAGCCTCTTCCATTTGGAGAAATTTATTACAAAAAAAATATTTAGCCAAGCTTAGGGACTACAAAGAATATGTATGTCATTCCCACTATCAAATACGACATCTAATCCTATTATAGTGGATATAAAAAGTTTTCACTGACAGGCACAACAGAGAAGAAAATTGAGTAATAACACATTTTCTACCCTGAAAGACTGCAGTGGTCTAGGAACTGCCTAAGTAAACCTTGGAACACACTTCTGATACAACAGCCAGTTGTCAAAACTGATATAAAGGTTCACAGGCCTGTGACAATTTATATCTGCAACAAGAAAATATTTTCAATTACGTTCCATTACTCAAGAGTCTTAGATCTTACAACAGTTACTGTGATGGGCTGTTTAAGAGAAGCAGATTCATTTTAACATCACTTTGTTGAATGTAAGCCCTCTTCATTGGGAAGGGATTGTCTGTAAGGAGCATCTCTTCATTTCTCCTCATGGATACTAAGGATCTTGGCAAATGAAGGTCTTGGTAAACTTGACCCTGAAGACCCAACTCAGCATATGACAGGGTTTGTGCTCACCTCTGAATAAAACACATCAACACACCACGAAAAAAACTCATTGTCGAAGGAGTTTGTAATTAATAAGCGGATCTTGTCAAGCTGACACCAAGGGTCTCAAAACAAACTCAACCCCAAGTCTTGATATTAGGTTCAGAATAGCCCCCACTCAATTTCCCTATTCATTTTCTCATTCAGTCAGTCAACGCAGAATTAGCACATACCTTCTATGTGCCTGACACTGTTCTATCACTAAAACAAAAATCTCCATCCTCGTGGAGCTGTATTCTAAAAGATACTTACAAGAAGCCACATAACAAAGTCACACATTATAGGATGACCAGCAGCTAAGAAAACAAAAAAGCATACAAAGAGACAGAAGAAGGAGAATAAATTTAGAATTCAGAGGGTGACCAGAGAAGGACTCACCATTGTGGGAATGTCTGAGGAGAGACTTGGCAGAAGTGAGGAAGTGAGCTACGTGGATATTAATGGGGCGGGGGGCGGGGGGTAGGAATTCAGATAGAGGAAGGAGCAAGTGCAAAGGGCCTGAATGAAGATCCAGCAAAGGACAGTGAGACCGACACAGAGTCAAGGGAGACAAGGGAGATGTTGGGCGAGATGTGGTCAGTGAGGTAATAGAGAGCTGTGCCACGTAGGATTTTAGAGGTTGTACAGGCAGAACCCGTGGGAGTCAGTGAGGCTTTGAGCTGAGGAGAGACACGATCTGACTGACATTTTAACAGGAGATCTCCAACTCCTGTGTTGAGAAGAGACTGCGAGGAACAAGAATTAAAAGAGGGAGACCACTTAGGAAGCTCCTGCACCATCCAGGAGAGAGCTGATGATGGCTTGGACCAGGGTGGGCCGGGCAGAGAGGGGGCAACATCCTGGGTATACTTTGAAAAAGTCAATTGGATTTGCTGATTGGTTAGCTGGAAGCTGTGAGAAGAAGTAGATATGATCCAAGCGATTAGGCTGAGTGTTGACATCGTCTAAGAAAGAACGACACAAGTGTAGCAGATTATTGAGGATAACATACGATCAGTTTTGGAGACGTTGTTTTGAGATTTTTTTTTTTTTTAATGGACATATGGAGTAGAAATTCTTGCTGTTCACAAACATTTATTTTTTTCTCCTTTCAGCCAGGTTAGTGGATTGTACTTCACTATTCCCTCTGACTTGATTTGACCAAATGAAAAGGCACAGGAGTTCTCTCTACATCTCCCAGTTGGAGCTCTAAAGAGCCAGAACGAGATTAGTCCCATCGCCTTCCCCTGCCAAGGTGATCAAAACACCTGAGGCGTCAACCAATCTATTTTGCACACATGCTTGAGCAAGAAATAAAGGTCTCTGGGATTTGGGAGAGGGGGTGTTGCTGCATCACACCAAGGTTATCCAGAGAAGCACTGAAGTAGAGCAGTCAAGAAGGCAGCTGGATTTATGATTCTGAAGTAATGAAGGGACGTAGTTTGAGAAATCTTTGATACATAAATGTTATTTAACCCTGAGACTGACTGAGATTAGCAAGGGAACTAGTGATGTTGCAAAATTCCAAGATATTGAGAGGTCTGAGAGATGAGGGAAATCACATCGATGGGAGAAGGGACCAACGAAAAAGACAGGAGGAAAAGCCACTGACTGAAGTGTCTTGGAAGCCAAATGAAGGAAGTGTTTCCATTCATCCAAGTCCATTGAAATAAAAGCTCTGAATAGGTCTGAGGATTGAGAATTGACTACTAGATTTACCACCATGAATATTACAAGTAACCATTTTTGTTAAACCTGGCCCAAGATGGCTACCGTACTTTTGTCCCTTGGGAATAAGGCAAAAAGGGTCAACGGCTGAGGTCAGTCTTACGCTGATGGCTAATATATTCTGATACGGTTAAATCTGCTCTCTTTACGCAAAGGAGCTAAGCATATTTTTTAACAGCATTTAACAGGCCCACGTTCTTTTTTCCTTTTCTCCACTTTTGCCATTTACTACCAACAGCTTCACAAGTCACCCTGAAATCAGAGAACACTCTTATCTTTCTAATATCTTTGTTCTATTATTCTCACCTCCCTTTACCTGTACGCATCCCATCAATACCACTCTGTCATTTCAGGAAAGCATAGAAAAAAGTCTCTTTTTTAGACATGAATTATTCTTTCAGTACTTGATCTCCACTACTTTGAACGTCTCATTTTAATACTCATTATATTGTTGCGTATTAAATTATTCATTTGCAATAAACACCAAAATTTCACAATGCCCTTAAGTCTTCTCTGACTATAGGAAGCAGATGTAGAAATAAAGCAATAATATATTTCTGCTTTTTAGTCTAAAAATTCTAAGGTTGCCTAGCAGTGGACGTATTTTAAACACCAACAAGTACGATGCTGTCAAACACTGGCATAGGAAAAAGAATGAGGGTACCTCTCCCTCTATTGCCCCAAAAGTACTCCACACCCCCTAATTCTGGGCCATAGAACAAATTGGTCCATGACTGATAGTGCTCCATTAGTTATTATAGCAAACAATGCATCATGTAAAACATCTATTCCTCAGTTTTCTACATTACTTTACATACTCCACTATGTCTATTGTGAACAATTTGTTCTTTGCTACATCAATATTTTTCCTCCTTTTGGCACACAGTATATCTCCTATTAAAATGTAGTCGAGCCTTTCAATGTTGAGACATTCATTCTCACAGATATACACATTGTAAATATCCTTTGGGTTACAGAAGGCTTGCTAAATTGACATTTATAGGACTAGCTAAACTAAATTCCTCTTTTTCTTCCTTTTATTAAGTCTTTAGCTTACTTTGGAGATATTCTTGCAGACTTCCATGTCTCATCAACTCTGTAATAATATAAATTGGATCTTCCAAAGTGCAAACAGCATAAAGCTGGATAAGCTTTGGATGTCTTAGGTTCTTCATTATCTGTGCCTCCCTCAGGAAGTCATTTGGATCCATTGAACCTGAAACAAGAAAAGGAGGAAATCACTTTCTGTTATTGAGGCATTCCTGTCCTCACAGCAGTCTGGTGGGAATCACCAAGATTGCTTCCTGCTTCTCCGTAAAGTAAGAGCACTGGTGTCACAAATCTTCAGATTTATCAAAGAAAAGAATCAGTCCAGCCAGGGCAACCTAATAACTAATGTGTGGGTACACCAAGGGGGTGTAATTTATGGGTTATGACCTGTAGGTGAAAAGAGGTGGACACAGGTCCATATGAAAAATGAAGGGAAAAGGAGTGACTGACAGTCTAATTGATAAAACAAGGCCAGCAAATTAAGAACACAGAGCGAAGACATTCTGTTACCATGAATGCTGGAGGACACTGAATGTTTAATTACTGCAGCCAGACCTTTTTGGTCCAGGATCCAGAGAAGACAGATAGCTGCCCTGTCCTTGGTACCCACTGTGGGAACAGCTGGGTAACAACCCTGAAGCAATGACATTCTGCCATATTTATGTTCTTAATTCTGTAGTGATATATGGTATCGGCCAAGCAGAAAACATTTAAGGGCTACACCCAAAACTTAGAGGTTGTTTTTTTTTTTTTTCCACCAGTCTTCTATGTCTAACTTCAAATTGGTCTTCAACATTTTCTCTCATATTAATACATCTGTAGTCAGACTCTTAAGAGCTTAACAGAATAATAAGAGAGACAGTATTGGGAGCTATTTGAAAGAGGCACCTACAATTAAATTGTATTTTAATGGCTCAACTGTTACCATGTAAAGTGCCCATAATTAACAAATAAAATCTAAGAGGAGGAAGGACACCCAGAGCTTACATTTCATCGGTAATTTTTTAAAATCTTTCATATTTTTTTAGGATATGATGTTTCAGAGACATTACTGTAACTGAAGGAATCCTGTCACCTCACATCTCAGTATTCCCTGTGGACAGTGCAAATAAGATTTCCATTGAAGCTCAAAGGGATGGTTCCATTCATCTAACTCATGATGAAGACTTCACAACTGATATTGGAACCCAAGCATGGGGAAGCTTGGACATTCTAAGACCACACTCCAACTGGTTTATTAACATCACGTTAAGAAGAGTTAGATGTGACTTGCAGATCATTTCACATAAAGCATTTAGGCAGTCTGTCCTTTGGTATTCCCTTGAGTGTAGAAGTTTAGAACACAGGCTTGGTCAAACTCGGATTCTGATCAAATCTTAGCTCACTTGTGTGATCTTTAGTAAGTTACCAAATGTCTCTGAACTTCAATTTCTTCATCTTAAAACATGGCTAATAACCTTACTGATATCATAATATCATCACCAGGAAATAGCAATATCTGGCATAAATATACATATATGTATATATTTTTTTCAATGACTATTGGTTATGATTTATGTTATTATTAATATGTATACTTCACAAAAAAGCCAAACACATCAACTCTAAGTATTTTCTCACAGACTGAGGAGGGAAATGGGCAAGGACTTGAAACAGGACGAATAGAGAAAAAGGACCTATACCCATTTCCATCATGATTTTCTCTGTTCCTCCATTTCATCCCTACCACTGGTTTGCTCCACATAATCAAATAGTGGCGAAATGGAGCTCAGAAGAAAAGAGGCACTTGAAACATGAAAAAGGACTTTCTTCTTGTTACAATTAGTTTGGTCTATGGTCAAATATGGATACACTTGGATTCTCCCCACCCCACCTTAAAATAATCTGACTCATGAAGCTTCCAGTGATAAAAGCAATTATGATCACCGTTCAGGCAATTTATGTATACAGTATGCTTCTACACAAATGCTTTGGTCGCCGTCAGATCCGTGGAATGCAGGACACTCAAATCATCGCCAAATCAGACTATGCACAAGAGCTGGACCCACGGGGGACTTCAGGAGCCTCTGCAGGTGACGTCTGCTCAGAACATTCCATGGCTGCACTGGTTACAGCTGACCAGCTGCACAGCAGAGACCCAATTTCAACTCAGCTAGTAATGCAACATTAAATATTAATTTTTGCCTGTCATAGCTACTGTGGGAGTTGATTTCAGGCTCGTCTTTATTGCGTGGTAGTCTGCTAAGCAATAAATAGCTGTTGAGATTGATTAATGGCCCCGGTGAAGTGAAGACATTTAACCAATCACCAAAGCTGTTTGCTGCTATTACACTGTAAATCAATAATAATTATTCCTGTTGGAGAGAAAACTATCGTGGCTTTTTTTTTTTTTTAATATAAGAAATGCAATTTTTTTTTGTTCTCTTTTGACCTCCAGAAGGCCTTCCTTAAAGAACAATGTTAGGATGAATAGCTAGCAGCTTCGTTTTGGGGAAAGAATGATTAGATTGGGAAATAAAGCTGAGGCTCAACTGTCAACAAGATTAGAATTCAAAATAACATATATGCAGTGATTGGGAACGTCTCAGGTGCTGGAATAGATCGTCCTCACCTGGAGTGCTCAACATGACATCTGGCCACTCAGAAGTGCTTCTCCATCACTTGAGAAGGCCAGTGTAGATGCTGAGACAGAAGGGCTGTACTAGCAAATCGCACGTCAGTGGACATCTGCCAGCAGCCCCACTGAAGCTAACATTTAGTAATAAGAACTCACTGCCTGTATTTCATACACATTGACTCAATTTGTCCTCATAAAACCCTGTGAAGTAGGAACTATTATAATTCCCACTTCCAGATGAGGAGATTCAAAAGATTAATAAATCATCTGATGTCACAGAAGCCAGAGCCAAGGCTGAAATCAGGTCTAACTTAGACCAAACTTTATGCTCCTACTATCACACCAGACAGGCCTAACTTTCTCACTTCATGGCACCTTCACTGTCTCAAGAACCTTTTTCATGTTGCCCCTAAGCCAATATCTAACAGTTCTATTGATTCCTTGGTTAAATCAAAGCAACTTTAAAAGTATTTGTGTTCCAATAAGTTAATACCCATTTTGAAAAGTAATACAGATAAATCAAAAGAAAAAATAATTTTTATTTCATTCTTCACCGCAATTACTTATTAAAGAGATACTTACATTTATGGGACACAACACGATTTTTCAAGTCTTGGAAGCAGAGAAAATGTGGCTCTGCTCATTTCCTGCCCCACATTGATTTCTGCTTGGATCTTGCTTGTGATCCCAGTCCCCACCAAAAACCCATTTTCACAAAGATATGATGTCAGCAAGAGTGTAACATGGTCTAATACTAAACTGTGTGGTATTCAAGCTTAGCTCAAAACTTTTAAATATCCTGTGACAGCCCTGTGAATTCACTGTGGTGCCCCCAATGTGCCCTGGCACACAGTTTGGGAACCATGGTGTTACACCAGACTGTTACCCAGCAGCACCCAGAGGCTCCAGTTCTGCCACTGGGCGGTTTACTAAACCCTTAAGTATTCTGGGTTCGATAAAGAAGGAAGGTCCCCTAGAGAACCATATTCTAGCTTCTGGTTATTATTCCTGCTTATGTTATTAGAAGTAGTTGTGAGGCAACTATAGTAAAGTCACACTGTCATAGAATGTCACTTCCCTAGGGAGACGCAGCAGCGATAGATGTGGGTTTGAATTCCAGTTCTGCCACTGAATGACCTTACAGTAACAATAACAATAATAATAATAATTAAAATAAGAACAGCTTTTCCTGGTCACTTATTGTGAACCAGACTTTATTCAAAGTATTTGCATTAATGATGCTCTTCATTTTTTTTATTTTAATTTTTTTATTTTTATTAACATATAATGTATTATTAGCCCCAGGGGTCCAGGTCTGTGAATCACCAGGTTTACACACTTCACAGCACTCACCATAGCACACACGACCTTCTTTTTTGTAAATGATAAAACTGAGACTTTGTTTTATATGACTAGTAAGTTTTAGGAAAGTTACTTAATCTTTCTAAATTTTCTTATCCTGCTTTTAAAATGGAGGGGATAATGCCTGCCTGAATAAATACGATTTTAGTGTACTTCTAATTTCTATGATAGGAAAAAGGAAGACGGAAGAAAAAAATAGTTCTTACATTTCCAAATATGAGCGCTTTTAGATGGACCCTTTTACCTTCTAACCATAAATAATTAGTGTTGAATAAAACTGTTTCTCCCTTCAGATCCCTGAAGATCTCCAAGGTTCCACTGATTTCAGTATTTTCAGTGTTTGTAATGGAGGCTAGGAAAAAATGGGAAGAGGGATAATTGGAATTCTAGAGAAGAGATACTTTGTTGAAATCTTGCCCTGGGGATATCTTAAGCATTAGCTGATGACAGGCACCCGCTCTTGCCTTTATAATCTAAATCATGTTATCCTTTATTGTCATCTGCTCCAGAGAAAGTGATCACAACACTTGCTTGGTGCCTTCATTGGTTGTCCTGTGACCTCTTGGACGTTGACAGGAGCAAGTTGAGCTTCTAAAAATCAACATCTGACATTTAACCTTTGACATTCTCTGTCCATACCTGGTTTTAATGTTTTCACTGCTACTGAAGTGGTGTTGTTCCACAGTCCTTCCCACACTTCACCAAACTGCCCAGATCCTAATCGCTTCAGAAGCTGGACGGACTTGCGGTCTATCTCCCACTGGTCCGCGGTTTTATACGACAAATCAAAAGGCACTGGCACTTGTATCTGTTTCACAGAATAATTAGAATAAGTATAAGAAAAAGATTTGACAATTCTTTTGGTTGAAAATAATAGTCTAGGCACTTTTTAAAAAAGACACCATTTTTAAGAGTCTCATGCTCTACCGACTGAGCTAGCCGGGCAAAAAGACACCATTTTTAAAACCAAAACATTGTACATTTTATTCTCATTGCTTTAAAATGAAAAGGCAATCATGGCAGAACTTGTATCTTTGCTATTTGAGCTGATCCCCCCCTAATTCTTGCTACATCAGGCACCCTGCTGTCCATCTGACCCATCCCACATCCAATGCCACTTCTACATGGGTCTGGCGTGACTTTCCTCTGACTTTTTGCTTAGCTAAATCCTCCCAATTTTAAGGCCCATTTGAAGTTCCACCTGATTTGCAATTAATTCCCAAATTCTTTGGCCTATAACATTTACCATATGTATCAGATATTTTTTCATAATTAAAATGTCCATCTTCTTTCAAAATCATTTATTTATTTGTTCATTCACTCATGTACTTGTTCATTTAGTAAATACATATTTTTCAAACACCAACAAGGTCCCACTCAGTAAACAAAACAGACAAGACCCCTGCCCTCCTAAAGTCCATCGTCTAGTTCATAATCTACCATCAGAAATTATCTTAGCGGAGCCGCCTGGGTGGCTTAGTGGGCTAAGTCTCTGTCTTCAGCTCAGGTCATGGACTCAGGGTCCTGGGATCAAGCCTTGCTTCGGGCTCTCTGCTCAGCGGGGAGCCTGCTTCCCTTCCTCTCTCTTTCTGCCCCTCTGCCAACTTGTGATCTCTCTCTCTGTCAAATAAATAAATAAAATCTTAAAAAAAAATTATCTTAGCTCCTCTGTCAAATCATCAGCACATTGAATACACAGAAGGTATATGCTTCTTTGTGAACATTTGTCCCCAGAAGAATCCAACAATATTGGTTAAATTGAGTATTTTTTAAGCCACATCTTTCATCAGGTAAGCTATTCTTAGCATGAGCTTACATATTCTTGTGGGTCATGCCTACACTGTCTAAGATGCATGTACTTATACCAAAATTGCACATTCACTTGGCAAGATTTAAGTCAATGAATTCCCTACACATACACACTGAACAAAATTCTTCAGCTTCTACCTGTCCATAAAATTCTGGTCAGGTGTTACCAGGAGCCTTTCATTCATCATCCAGACATAAACCACAGGGCTGGCTGTCCCTTGACAGGACACAAGACCTGAACTCTGATGAGGAGCTGAGGTTTTGTCCCACACCAGTGCCTGACCACTCTATAACTTTAAATAAGTCTAGGTTAGACATGCCACAACTAATAGATGTAGATAAATTCTATCAATGTTTGGCCCGGCCAAACTGTTAGAACAGTTAGTTAAATGACATCTCTATGCAGACCAGCTAATGAGTCTAGTATTTTCATATTAATACTCTTGAGTACAGATCTAAATAAGATCGGGCACTTTTTCCCCCGTCCAGAGATATCATTAAGTGCTCTAGTGGCAGGACACCAGATTAATTTCCTAGTGAAAGAATGAATACTTTCTGTCTTGAGTGAGTGCCTTAGGTCAGGGGTTGGCAAACTTTTTCTAAGAAGAATGAGATAGTAAGTATTTCAGTCTTTGCGGGCCATGAAGTTTCTGTTGCAAGTATTAAATGCTGCTAGTACAGAGAAAAGCCAAAGACAATTTGTAAATGAAGGAACATGCCCAGGCTCCAATAAATATTTAGTATTTAAAAAATAAGTGTGGGACAATATGGGTTTGTAGGCCATAGTTTTTCTATCCATGCCTCAGGTAATCAAATGACCTTTTTCCCCCTGCTCCTGAACACACAGATCACATGAGAGATACTCCAATATCTGAAGGCAAAAGGTTAACTTCAAAATGAACCATCTTGAAAGCATTTCACCTTTAAACATGGTTTTCCCAGCTGGACACACAGGCCATCACTTGTCTTGGTGTAGTAGCTCACAAATTCATTCAGTGTTGAAAAGGTTCTTCTCTGGGTAAGGAAAAACGCCCCTTCATCCAGCCTTCTGATTCTGTAGTGTTTCACAGCCCTCTCATCTAAAACTGGAACACAAAGTAAGTCCTATTAATACACTTCTTGCCAAAGCCAAGCAGATTTACTCATTTTGTGGTGATAGTTTCAATACATGGAATAAAATTTTCATAAGTTCTATTTATTTCACAACTTGGTTTCAGAAAAGACTTCAGGAAGTTTACAAAAAATATATAGCAGAAGAAAAAGGACAAAGAACTGGGAAATCCACATTTTAAAGGAAATATAAAATAAAAATAAAAAAGAGTGAGGTAACCACTAAAAAAGCTAGGTTTAGAGATCTATTGGACTTGATTCAAACAAGCCATAAAACTAACTCTATCATTCTAGGGGCACCTGGTTGGCTCGGTCAGTAGAGTATGTAAATCTTGATCTTGGGGTCATGAATTCAAGCCCCACACTGGGTGTAGAGCTCAGTTTTTAAAAAATTGACTCTCATACTAGCAATGCAAGGAAGGAACATTATCAGTTTCAGAAATACCACAAGATAAAATCTTAAAAGTTGTTTAGAAACAGTTCAACTCCAGGCGCCTGGGTGGCTCAGTGGGTTAAAGCCTCTGTCTGCCTTCAGCTGGGTCATGATCCCAGGGTCCTGGGATCAAGCCCCACATCAGGCTCTCTGCTCAGCAGAAGCCTGCTTCCTCCTCTCTCTGCCTGCTTCTCTACCTACTTGTGATCTTTGTCTGTCAAACAAATAAATAAAATCTTTTAAAAAAAGAAACAGTTCAACTTTTCCTGGTACAGAGGCCACGGAGAATATTTTCCCATGAAATCTTATGAACTGGAGAGTAAAACAGTGTCCTCAGTACTACCTGACAGGAATATAAGGAAATCTGCAGGGCAGCTCATTATACTGTCCCTAAATGCAGGCCGAGAACAGAATGTCCAAGTACAGTTCAATAAAAGCAATTCCATGGGGCCCCAAATAATGCAATCCATGTATACAACCTTCCAACACGATCACTTGATCCAAGGGCAACTTCTGCATTAGCTAAAGGAATAAACAGACCGCACACCTTTTTGCAAATCATCTGACTCAGAGAGGATGTTGATTTTGCCTGCCACCAATCATCCTCCCGCCTTCTGGTATCAGAACCCCACCTTCTCCAGAGAATCACTGTTCCTTTAAGAGCATGTTGTCCTGGGGTACAGATGCCAACCCTGAGCCAAGGAATGAACAAGAGCCAAGAAGACTCAGTTGTAGGACGTGGGTTATAGAGCTCGAGGAAAACGGGAAGAAGTCTATCGTTATAGTTGTTGTTTTGGTTTTGTTTCTGTTTAACTGCTGGGAGTTTAGAGCTCCTGGCAAAATCTTGTCCCCATTCAGGGAGAGAGCTTGCCTGAGAAGCTCTTTCCGGGATGTGGAAAGCAAAGCTTAGCCCCTAGAGCCCCCCAAGCTTGGATTCTCAGCCAGAAGAGTCAACCACGTTTTTCACTTAAACTAGCTTGAATTGGTGGCTTTATTAAAGCACTTGCATTCAGAATACTGACTAATGCACTTCATAAACTCACCTTTCATTTAGCATAATTACTTGTAAGTACTGAGCGCATTTACCAGAAATACAGATATTCTGAATTGCCTGCAAGATATAGAAACTTGTGCTCCGGTAATCAGTCAAGCTGGAGCAACACTCTCACTAAAGGAAAGAAGACCAAGTAGAAAACAGCTCAGTCCCAGCACGGAGGTTTACTGAGGGCACGCTGCTGGCGAGGACAATGTTTTCCTCACAGAATAATCAATGCACCTCACAACGGCTAAAATTAAAAAACAGATAATAGCAAGGGGTGACAAGGAAGCAAAGTAACTAGAATTCTCCTGGACAGATGATGGAGGTGTAATTTTCACAATCACTTTAGAAAACAGTCATGATCTACTAAAGTTGAACATAATCCTACCTAGTGTATAGTGATTCCACACCAATGTATTTAATCAACAAAAGGCACAATATAGGTGCCAAAACACATGTACAAGAATGCTTTTAGCAGCATTGCAAGAGTCTAACCCTGGAAACAATCCAAATGTCCATCACCTGTAGAAGAGACTAAGAAATTATTGTATGTTCATCCAGGGAATACTGTACAGACATGTAATAAACAAACCAAATACACACATGAACATGAATGAATCTCACAAAAATTATTTAAAACTATTAGTTAAAAACTAGCAAATCTACTGATATTTGGAGTCAGACTGGTGAATTGATAAGATTCTCTTTCTTGACTGGGTGCTGGTTTACATGGGAGTATTCACCTTCTGAATGCTCATCAAATGAAACTCTTACAAACTGTACTTTAGTGACATATGTCACACATCAATTTAAAAGAATTTTCTTAGCGGTGCTTGGGTGGCTCAGTCTGTTAAGTGTCTGCCTTCGGCTCAGGTCATGATCCCAGGGTTCTGGGATCGAGTCCCACATCAGGCTCCCTGCTTAGCGAGGAGTCTGCTTCTCACTCTGCCTCCTATTCCCCCCTGCTTATGCACGCATGCTCTCTCTCTCTCAAACTAATAAATAAAATCTTGGGGGGGGGGAACTTCAATGTTCTTTTACGAAATAAAGGTAAATATGTGAGGTGATGAATGTATTAATTAACTCAGTGGGAGTCATCCTTTCACAAAGTATATGTATATCAAATCATCACATGTACACTTTAAATATTTTATGATTTTCTCAACTTTTCCTCAATAACTGAAAAAAAGGATCACATCATCTGCATACAGAAGAATATTTTAGTTTCTTATAATACAGAGGGTAGGAGTATACTTAGATACTCCAAAAGTCATATAAGTTTATTTAATTACAATTTCTGAAGTATCTGTAACATATTCTTCTACTCTCTGATCTGTCAGGTTACCATTGCCCCTTGACTGTGACTCTTGGGACAATGTTAGTTGCCCTATATAATCATCACCAAATGGAAGGGTTTTACCATGATGTAGAGCTAAGCTCATAACAATTCCTATATATGGATTAAAAGGCTAACAGAAAAATCAAGGAGAGCTGTCAACCGTATTAGCCCAATTCATTTCTCCACAGAGTAACAGAAATATTAGAAGCAGAAAGGTAGCTAAATAGAAAGCATAACAGCAATTTATATAAATGATTGGCTTGAAAATTCAAGCTTTGCCATTTATCAAACAGGAAAGTACATAAATTATAGAGATGTCTAGCAAGCCAATAGGGGTATAATCGGAAATGATTGGAAGCAATAAAAACACCCCCCTCTTTTAAACAAGATGGACAATATCTACTTTCAAACTGAAGTAGACTGTGTGGAAATTAAACAGAAACAGGAATTCCTTTTTTTTTTTTTTTAAGATTTTATTTATTTCTTTGAGACGCCTGGGTGGCTCAGTTGGTTAAGCAGCTGCCTTCGGCTCAGGTCATGATCCCAGCGTCCTGGGATCGAGTCCCGCATCGGGCTCCTTGCTCCGCAGGGAGCCTGCTTCTCCCTCTGACTCTGCCTTCCACTCTGTCTGTGCTCGCTCGCGCTTGCTCGCTCTCTGACAAATAAATAAATAAAATCTAAAAAAAAAAAAAAAAAAAAAAAGATTTTATTTATTTCTTTGACAGAAAGAGAGATCACAAGTAGGCAGAGAGTCAGAAGGAGAGAGAGAGGGGGAAGCAGGCTTCTAGCTGAGCAGAAAGCCGGATACAGGGCTGATCCCAGGACCTGAGGTCATGACCTGAGCCTAAGGCAGTGGCTTAATCCACTGAGCCACCTACATGCTCCCAGGAATTCCTTTTTGATGCACCACAAAAGAGCTAAAGATTTCCAAGCTAGAGACTAAATCAATAAATGACTGAAGGGTTAAAGTACTTCCTGTGATTTTCTTAATAAAGGATGCAAATCACAATGATTGATATGGCTTTGGCAATTGTTATTGATTATGAAAAAAAAGCCTAAATAAATGTTTACCAACTCTGTAAAGGTTTCAACTCTCAACTGTAAAAACCAAATACTTTGCAATACATTTAGAGTTCTTAATCACAATAAAAGTAGTTTCGATTAATAGAAAAAACAATAGATCTGGAAATGGGAGACCTGAGTGACAATTTAACTTGTATATGACCAAAAACTCATCAATCTCACCTGGCCTCTGTTTCCCCATCATTAAAATAAAAGAGCAGGCTTTGAGAAATCTCCAAATTTCCAATTGTTTCCCCCTTAGTAATCAAACATTTCTGATGGCTGTTGCTTTCTCTCCCTGAATTCCCATTTTTTTGGTTGTAGTCCTTTTAAAAACAAATAATGGGATGCCTGAGTGGCTCAGCTGGTTGAGCGTCTGCCTTTGGCTCAGGTCACGATCCCAGTATCCTGGGATGGAGTCTCACCTCTGGCTCCTTGCTTGGCAGAGAGCCTGCTTCTCCCTCTATCTGCTGTTCCCCCTGCTTGTACTCTCTCTCACAAATAAATAAACAAAATCTCAAGAAACAAAAGAAAACAAAAAGAAAAAAAAGCCAACTTCAATAATTCTCACCTAAGAGCCTCGAACACCACTTGGATGCTTTTCCTAGGAATCTGAGTCTTCTCCTCGAACCTGGTCCCTTCCTTCCCATCTCAGTTTAAATCCTCTGAGCCGCCCTTCTCCGCCCACCCTATCGAATGCCCCTCCCCCATCTCCCTCCTATCACCCAGTTTAACTCTGAAACTATTTATCTCCATAGAGGTAGCTCCCTGATAGCACCGGCTCTGGCTCTGCCTTTCCCACCCCGTATCAACTCAGAGCTTGGCACAGAGTAAGGACTAACATAAACATCTGCTCGATGAATGGAAGGTGATGCACCAACTCTTAAATCTGAAGTGAAATCCAAGCTTCTGAAATGCCTGATGCAAATTAAAAAGGTAAGTATACAAATATTTCAAGACACACGTCCCTGGAACTTTATTTTTAAAGGGAGGAAAGCACACTTAGCCCCAGAATACAGATACTTTTAGAGGACATTCAAATTTATACTTTTTTTTTTTAAAATTCTGCAGCATAACACAGAAATAACTACTCTATCTCTAACTGGAAGCATGGATATTTCTATTTGGTTAAATCAAGTTTTCAACCTAAATAAGACTGAAAGACTATCTATCCATCTCTCCATATATATATATATATATATATATATATATATATATATATATATATATGATGTACAAATTAGACCACAGAAGCTACATCAGGGAAATTCAATACATTGTAGTCAGGATGAAGGCCCTTTCAGTATTGAGTAATCAATATTGAATAATCAAATCCAAAATATATGGTTGTTTTTTAAAAGTGGTTTTAATTTGTTAGTAGTGAGCCCAGATGTTTGCAAGTTGTTATTCCTAACAAAGATTGAACTGTGTGGGGGGGGGGGGGGCGTCTCAGAACTAGGGAGAAATGAATTTTCTATTCCTTTTCTGGCTCATTGTGATCTTTATTATTGGACCAAACCTATCCCAAACTCTACAGACAATAAGTGAATGATAATGTTTGTGCTGTTCTTATTGTGAATGACTGAGTTCAGACTAATTAAGCATTCTAGTAGTTCATCAGCAAAAACCATACGGCTAACTATAAAATATAATGGAACACAACTCAGCAGCATCACGATTGAATGAATTTAGCTAAAAGGCCAGGCATCCTGAGTTTATATCTTGACTCTCATTTATGCTATTTGACCTACGGGAAAATGTTTCACCTGTCAACAGATTAATCTACTAGAACATGCCTAAGAATTAGGATATATTTCAAAGATGTAGGTAAGCATGTAGGAGGAGTACAATAAAAGTTTGCTGAATGTTGAAAGAATTCAACTATTTCTCCCCCATGAACTTCTGTAAGGGCTGTGACACAGGTCACGATTATCTGGTCCCCTTCACTTCCAGAGTCACTAATTCTGGGGGGAAACTGTGTGATCGGGATGGAATCTTAGGACTGCAGTCCTATTTGCCAGACTCAAATGCTTTTCTAAGTGGTAGATAGCGCATACAGAAGTCTCACCTAAAGGTGAGATCTTACTTTATATAGTCTCTGTTGGTGGGAGTGTTTGTGCAGGAAGTAGTGCTGTGAGCCTCCCAGGAGTCCGGTCCCCACTCTACCACGTCACTAATACAGTATTCAGTATATATTAAAGCATTAGGAATTACAAGATATTCCCAAGTCAGATTTTTAAAAGACAGAACCTCCAGAAATGAGCTTCAGAATACAATATGAACGTAAAGTTGGAGACTATGTCTACAAGACAAGAAGGCAAGCTAATAATAGCTCAGTGAAAAATACCAGTGAAATGAGTAGCTTGGCACTTTACAGATAAACGAATGGTTGATTGAGCAGATTTCCATTTTTCAGCTGGTCTCCTGGCATCATCTGGGCCCAGGCTTATTCCTCTTGACGATAATAATCTGTTCCCATACTGAGTAAAACACTCTCACTTAGATGATTGAACAAAGGACTGAAAATCAAGAACTCACGGCCCTAATCTTATTCCGCCAGTGATTTGTTCTTTGACCTTAGGCAAGGAATTTCATTTCAGTTTCCTTATCTAGAAAATGAGAATAATGATCTTATCTATATAACCCCCCAGGGATAGTTTGAGTGTCATTTATTCACAAAGGATGATAGATATATCTAAATGTGCCAAGTGTGAGTACTATATTAGAATATCAGTAGTATCAAAAAGCTTTGTCAACAAAAGAGAACCACTTTCAAAGTAAAATTTTCCACTCTTTGCACAATAATGGCTACACAACATAGTGGTCACCACATGTATTAAATAAGGAAATTGCTATTAATTCAGTGTGACAGAGCTCCTGCACTTGTAAATTCCCATTTATTTGTACTTTTCAAAACTATTACAAACAAAGATAGCCATGATAACTCCTCCCAATGGCGATTACTCCGCCACTGCCTCAGAAATCCTGCTCAGATGGGTCTACACCAGCAAGTAAGTAACACTTCATTGAATTATTATACTGTATCCCCATTAAAACAGAATTCAAGATACACACTCATTTTATACTCTATTTTGTTCTAGAGTAGATAGAGTAGGATCCCAGTATGAATAGTTTCGAAAGGATAAAGTACAGCCTTCTTAAAATATTAAGGCAGGATCATGCAGAAGAATTGTTAACTCCTTTTCAGGGGAAAGAACACACACAATACAACCGAAGGGAACAAACAGAACTACTTTCCTGCGTACACCTCAGCTAGTGGGCCCCCAAGGACATCTGCCTTCCAGCCAGGCATATTTGAGAGTGCTGTGGACCTTGGTCAGTAATTCTATTAAACTGGTGGGCTAAGTGAAGCCCGATTAAGAGAAGGTTTTCATTAGTTGACTCAAAAAAACATACTGAAAATACTACTTGAGGGCACATCCAATTACTAGGTACCTTTTTAAGTCAAAGATGACATCATCAGTTTACACATAAGTTGACGCTCCTGTATTATATAGCGAGAAATCAGGAGCCTGACCTATATACTGTACAAATACTTATGACATTTTTGAGAAAAATGTCAGTCTTATCCTCAAGACCCCTACGGTCTAACTCTTTCTAAAAGTCAGTCAACTCCTTATCAAAGCTGACTCTTAAATTTTCAGAACAGAATGTCAATTTTGCTGTTTATACTTATGTTATCTTAAGAAGATGAATTACCTCAGGGCACCTAACTGGCTCAGTAGGTGGAGCACCCGACTCTCGTTCTCAGGGTTGTGAGTTCAAGCCCTATGTTGGGTGGAGAGCCTACTTTAAGACACACACACACACTGAAATTTAAAAAAAAAGAAAAGAAAACGAATATCTCTTTAATTAATAGTACATAATTGTAATGTTGAATATTTTGCTAGATAACTGGGAGTTTCTCCCATAGTTTCATATGAAAACAGCATTTGCTGTGTTGAATATTGCAGAGAAAGTCTCCAGGAAACAAGTTGACTCTATTCCTCTGGGGACTCTAACAACTCACTTAGTATTATATCTGCAATAAATCACCCAGAATGTACACGCTTGTATTATATTATCTCAGTTTCCTACAGAAAATTTTTCACTGGGCTAAGATTTAATGTGACATGAGAGCCAGTGCTTCCACTTTTCAAAACTTACCCTAAGGAAGTGATCCAAATATTGACATGCATTTATTTAGCTCTATCCCTGCTTTGTTCCAGAAAGACTCAAAGGCTTGCACAAATTATCGAAATAAAAGAAATTCGAGTAAGTAGGTAAAGGAAGGAGGACAGAAGGTAGAAACGGAGGAGAACACTCGGGGAACCGCGCTGGTATCCTTTACGTAAGGTGTCCGTTACAGTCCGGTCCAGGTTTGCTAGAAGCAGGCCAAAGATGTGACTCTCTACATTTCTGGCAGCTCATAGCCCTGAAGGAAACACATCCAGTTACCTGATTCCCTGAAGAACACAGTAACATGAAATGAACATAGTAACATTAACACTACTCAAAACCAAAACCAAAACCAAACAAAACAAAAAAACCCAAAACCAAAACAAAAAAAACAACTATTCCTGGAATTGAAATGAGAGGAATTTCTCAGATGCGTCATCATAAAGAAAACACAGAACATGAGAAAGGAAGGAAGAAGAAAGAAAGAAAGAAAGAGAGAGAGAGAAAAGAAAACACAGAAAATGTAATAAGCAATATAAGCAGCAGCATTCTTGATATAAATACACAGACACACTGCAAAGAGGTGGCTCTTATCACGTCCATTAGCGTGGGTCCACTTCCAACATGAAATTCAATAAAAGCGTTTATATGGGAAACTAAATGCAGTTCATCATCCAGAATAGGAAAAGCGAGATGTATAAGGATGTTCACTGCAGCGTTTTTATAGCGCTAAATGACTGTTAAATTGCAGTAAATCTGAAAATCGAGAGTTAAAAATATAATCATAAAAATTATGTAGTAACAAGAAAAAACATAATGTGTTAAGGAAATAAGTGGGACACAAAATTAAGAGAATAGTATAATTGCAAACACGAGGCTGTATCTGGCGGTTCCCATATCCCCAGGGCCTTTTACCGCTTAGGGAACCCAGCTGAGATTCCCTGTGAAAACCATAATTGCATAAGGGCAAAGATGATTACATTTGCCAACATGAAAAGATTGGCAGATTTGTATTTTACTCCCTCTGTTTTCCTAACCAACAGTAATAAAGGTACCGTGACTTTAAAATAAGAACAAATACATAATGCTTCCTGTTTTTTCAGAGAAGCCATATAAGAATGGACTCTGTGAGACAAGGTGTACACAGTCAACTCAACACTGTCCAATCTGATACTTGGTATTCTTTATATAAAGACCCCCACGAACTCATTTCTCTTCGAACTTAATGCTTAAAACCAGAACGCATCTCCTCCTACAGAAGCCAGTGGGCAGCACAACGTGCTTTCCTTTTTGCCTTATCTGCCAGGGAATCCTTAGCTGAACTGACTTCTAAACTGTGATAATTATCTCCCATTAGAGGCTCAGCAAAATCTATTTCTCTGTTCTTTTTCATTGATTTTGTCTTTTTTATGTTTAGCTGTATTTTCCGCTGTTTCCGCACCGTAAGCCAACTTAAAAACATTTTGTAGAAGTAAGCAAACACATGCACATACGAAACGGTAATCAAAGAAAGGTGCATCTGCTCAACATAAGAAGGAATTGCTAACGGAATGAGCTGGCCAACGACGGAAGAGGCTAGTTCTCTGGGGTTTCTGCCCACCAGAGGTTTGCAGTTCCTTTTCAAATTATAAAAGAGTCCTCAGAAAGAACAATATTAGACTAGACAGTCCTGGCAAATTCTACTAGGCTTATCAACAAAGAGAATGTGATATGTGAACAAGAAGAAATTTTAAAGGTGCTTTAGTCCCAATCCCTCCTTTACTGATGGGAAAAACAAAGGCCCAAGTTCAGAAACAAACTGCTGGCTGTGTGCAGGGCTGAAAGCCAAATCGAGTCATCTGGGGTGTCAGCAAATGACAGTAGGAACAGCAAAACTTTCAACCTCTTATTTCCCGATTCCTGATTTTGTTTGTTTTAACCAAGTAATAATTTACTAAGTCCTCAGGAGACTGTTTTAGATCTCAACGCTTTCTGAATGGCATCTTTCTGCACCTCCTTGTCAAAACTCTCGGGAGGGGCGCCTGGGTGGCTCAGTGGGTTAAGCCTCTGCCTTCGGCTCGGTCATGATGTCATGATCCCGGAGTCTGGGGATCAAGCCCGGAGTCTGGGGATCGAGCCCTGAGTCGGGCTCTCTGCTCAGCGGGGAGCCTGCCTCCTCCTCTCTCTCTCTCTCTCTCTCTCTCTCTGTCTGCCTCTTTGCCTACTTGTGGTCTCTGTCTGTCAAATAAATAAAATCTTAAAAAAAAAAAAAAAAAACAACTCTTGGGAAACTTTCCCCATGCTGGAGAACTTGGGTTCTGAAGTCCTCTTGCCCCCACCCACTTTCAGTAACTACCAGACATATTAAACACAGTGACCATGAAAGTCACTGTGTAATGTAATGAATGATAATCAAAATACCTTGAAATCAATTTTTATCTTCTTGCGAAAATACAAAGGACTTTCTTGTGTATTAGCTAATTTATTTTCACAGCATACTGTCTTCTTCCACTTTTTTTTCACTGTTTTTACATACTCATGACAACTATTGATAATGTGCTCTTTATTCATAGACATTTCCAAAAGGTAATAGCTCTCATTCTTGGAAATTTCTTTATATTGAATGAGGACCCATGATATATAAGATAGGTTCCTGCTGTTTATTTTAGATAAGGATTTAATGACGGTTACACGAGGCTCTGTCTGTCTGGTTACATTTCCTTTGTCATCGCTTGGTGCTCACATAGCTCAGGTCACATTCAGGTAAACCTTTCACATAAAGACAACCCATCCCCTAGTGACAGGCTGCACTGGGAAGGCTGGCCAACCATCCTCCTGATGACTCACGAGCTCAGGGGTGACACAGGTGAACAACTGCTAATACTCAGCATAAGCCGTCACTACTCCCAGAAAAAGTTCAAAGCACACTTTCCAGTGCAAGGGGGGCTGACGCCTCCATCCTTCTGTGCAAAAGGCAGCGCTCTTTATGCATAAGAACAAAATGCAATTGCATTATTATTGAGCAGATGCCTCAAGCACACAGTGTGCTCCGCGCTTTTTTATGTAATATTTTATTTAATCCTGATAACAACCCTGTGGGATATGGATATTATTTTCCTCACATTACAGAGGAGAAACTGAAGTGTATAGAGAGATTAAGTAATTTGCCCCTGGATACAAAGCAGATAAGTATTAGTGCTATGATTCAAAAGCAGGTGATAAAACTCTGCATCCCACACTCTTATACCAACCGATCCCTACTCCAGCTGTCTCCCTCGACTGCCAAACATTAAGTATTTTCAGGCAGCTCCCAAACAGCAGTGCTGCTCACAGCTCTGGAAGCTACTCTTGAATCATGAGATGATGGTAACACTGCAGATAAAGCCTGTTTCTGCAACTGACATCTTTTAAAGGGAAACAGAGGTTGAACGTTTCCTCCTTGAAACATTGTACTCCTTCCATTACCACGATTCTACTCTCTCTTTCTCATTGTGTCTCAGGCTGCTCTACCTGCATCTGCTCCTTCAACATTGGTTCTGACCCGGGACTTCACATAATCTGCCCCACCCAGTGTTTTGAGCTACTGCAGACGTCCAGCTTCTGATGATATAATGCACATCGGCGACTCCCTCTGTAATGCTGTCCTTACTCTTGCCTTCTAGATCCCTCAGGCAGCTCCAATGTACCAAATCGAAACTCACTCCTCAAGTTTCCTTCCAGATGGAATATTCTCTCAGTGAAATGGCACTGCCGTCCTGAAACCCCGAGAGTTAAACTAGAGATCTGGGGGTCACCTTGGCTTCCTCTCTCCTTGACTACTGCAGTCAGCTCAGATGCTGGATTCCCTGCCTTCATCATCACTGTCCTTCTGCCACAGTCACCCAAGCAGTCTTCTAAAACCTAAGTCTGAACCTGTCATTCTCCTTTTGAAAGCTTTCCAAGTGTTTCCTGTTGCCTAAGTTCAGATGCCCCGAGACAATTCTCTGCTGTACCCTATCTTCAAGGTTTAAACACTTATCTGTAGTTTTGCAAATCACTATGCTGCTTCCTGTTTTTGTGCATTTGTACAAACCGCTAACTCCAATTAGAATGCCATTCTATTCATGTATTAGAAACAGATTCATTTTTCAAGGCCCCGCCCAGGCATCTCCTCCTCTGTTAAGCCTCTTGGTCTAAGCAAGCAGACTGGCTCACTTGGTCCTTCAGATCTCACTCTATATTGACTCCTGCTATTGAATTTATTCCAAAGTGTTGCTCCAGTATATTGTTGGGGATCAGGAATTCCTATACCGTCGAAGGTCCTTCCACCTGGACTAAGAATCAAATTGACATAAAATAGATTCACAGGAGAAAAACAGATTTAATATAAGCATACATATGGGGAATTCACACAGACATGGAAATTCCAAAGACAGCCGAGCTAACTGAGGTATATATGTCATTCTGAACTAAAGAGAAGGGGGTAGGGGTCTGAGATTTCAGAGGAAAGAAATGTACTTCACAGAGTGATAAAAAGAGCAGATGCTTCATAATTAGTTTGCCTTGTCATACAGATGAGTCACCCAGATAAAATGTATCTTTGTTAATGACCCGTATTCTGGAAAGGCCCCAATTTAGATTCTTCTATGTGCTCAAGTGAGGGACAAAACAATTTCTCTTGAACCCACAGGGTCTCAAGTGCCTTCAGCTCAAAATAATCCACATGCCAAAGTGGCACATTGTGGGGGTGGGGGGAGGGCAGGACCTGTCCTGAACCCCTTCAGTATGTACAGTGTGCCTCTTCTATTGGATCCTGAGCCTTCAATTGCATTTATTACAAAAGGCATGTCAATGAAATATTCTTTCTTGGCCTTTGATGTGGCTTCCAATAGGTGTAACATCTTTTCCCATCTCACTGACTTAGGATGTGGCTGTGTGATTCCTTTGGTGTGGGGGCAAACACAATATATGGCACATCCTCACAGGAGCTTTAAGTAATCTGAATAGTTTGCTCTGCCCCCACCTTCTGCTCTGCACCCTGAGAGTGCTGCATCCCACACAGCCACTGCTGCTCCCCTGCCCGGAGTGCCAGCATGAAAGCTGCGTGGACCTGAACCCAAGGCTGGTACCACGGACAGAGCCTCGCCAAGCACAAACAACTAACAGTGCTCATGCAAATGAGCAAACCACTGAATTTTAGGGGCACCAGTGGCACAAACTAGCTAACAGAGGGCATTTTAAAGAAAGTGGCATGATTTCTCAGTAATATTTAAAAGATGTCAAAAGATCCCATTTTGAAGGTGGTTACACCTTGCTCACACCAACTTGTGTTACGTTGGCCAAGTAACTTACACTCTCTGACCTTCAAATCCTTCCATTATAAGATGAGTGTTATGACTAGATGATCTGAAGGTCCTTTTCTGTTCAAATTCTCTAATTCTACTGTTCTAGCAGGAAGTTTTACAGTTATAAATATAGTCATTGCAACGTTTGAATGTGGTGGAGAAAAATTTTAATTTCTACTTTCTGGAGGGAAAAACATGAAAATCCTGGGCGTTCGGCGTTGTGACAAAGGCCCACTCAGGAAAACGTGGTGGGTTATACATATTTATATATGATGATAAACATGCTTGATACTTGAGATTCCACCCCATTTGCTGGGCATCCCTCCCACTCCTGATAGCTCCATTATTGTACCTAATCCTTGTTTTTTACAACCTAAATTACCAAAACTAAAAAAAAAAAAAAAAAAAAAAATGCTGAAACTACATCACAAATTTCAAATAGAAAAGAACAAAACCACTATCTTCTTAGGTCCATCCTACGCAGCAATTAACATAGTTTCACGGTCCCTTTGTTATGTCTTGACAGCAAGCTGCCAGGATGGGTCAAATAGTCTGAGAGCTCATTATTGCTCAGGCTTGACTGCTAATGACAATGGCAAATATATTGCTTGCTCTGTGCCAGGCAATGTCCTAAGTACCTTTCTTGTACTATATTAGCTCATCTAATCCAAAGAACAGCACCAAGAGGTAAATACTATATATATTTTTAAAAGATTTTATTTATTTATTTAAGAGAGAGGGAACATGAGCCATGGGACTGGGGGGTGGCACGGGAAGCAGACTCCCCACTCCCCCACTGCCCACTGAGCAGGGAGCCAGATTTGGGGCTGGATCGCAGGACTCCAAGATCATGGCCTGAGCCAAAGGCCGACGCTTAACTGACTGAGCCACCCAAGTGCCCTGGTAGATACTATTTTCAATCCTCATTTTGCTAAAGAGGGAACTGAGGCACAGGAAAGCTGAGTGATTTGCCAAAAACCACCCCGTATAAAAGGAAGAATCCAAACCCAAACAACCAGGCTCCGGAGCTCATAATCACAAATTGTAAAACCTTGAATGGGAGAATCCAACTGAAGCTCTGATTGACCTCATCTTTCCAGCCTACATATTCTCAGCATAAAATTCTGCTTCCAGATTTCTTTCCAATTGCCAATGTAAAAAAGCGATTCTCATTTTTGCTTCAACCCATCATTATTATGTATAGTAAAACAAAGTGTTTTCCTTGATTTTAATGATTTGCTTACTCTTGTAGAAACCAGAGTAACACAGCAAATATATAAATATCTTTTCTATATGAGCGTGTCTTTTATATTTAGTTGGCACTTGTCTCCCACTGTCTAGAGTGTACAGTTCATGAGAGCAGAGACTGTTGGCCATTGTAGCTCAGCCCTCTGAACACTAACTGCACATAGTGGGCATTATATAAGGATTGATTAAATGAATGAAGGAATGAATGAATCACAAGTTCCTGAAGGCCTCGGTTATCATTTTGTTCAGGATTATACACATAATAGATAAACAGAAAATGATGCTTACTAAAATTATATAAAAATATGAATATAACTTGTTTATCTCCTTTTATACTTTTGCCTCCTCCATGTTTTACTCAGAGCAAAACATTTTTTAAACATCTGAAGGTGATAAGGAGCTAACTCTGTAGAGAGAAGGAATTTAAAGAAAGTTCCTGTCCTGCTAACACAAGTAGGAAAATAAATTTAGTACCTGCCACACATAGGCTTTTAAGACAACAGAACACTTTCTCAGATTGTAGCTTCTGTGCCAAAGTTTCTAACAACTTAATGCAAAGCACGTTTCTAAAATGCATTAGAAATCACTTTGTGATTGATGCGATGCTGATAGTTATAAAGTAGCTAATATGCATATTTCATTTTAAATACATAGTTTAAAATTAGAGCTGCTAATTTATTAAATTGGATTGTACTTATTTCATTCACTTATTACATCATGAACACATTTTGGGTAACTATCACCCCATAGTAACTAGGTATCTGAATCATTAAGAAAATATAAACCTTGGTCAATTTTTTGACATGATTAAAGTAAGATTACTGCCAGTCAGATGTGTTTCCATTTATAGCACAGGCTGCTGAATATATTTAAAAATTGTAAACTTGTTTTGAACTGGAATCAGATATTCTTCTCCTTCCTATAGATTAATGGGTCACAAAACCTAAAAACAAAAACAAAAATCTCTCGTACTCTTTCTGTAATGGGACGTTATCTCATGACGTGCCACAAGAGGGAGCAAATCCCCAAAGCAAGGGTCTGATTGAAAGCCCTCCAATGGCCCATGGTTGTAAAGAATGCAAGCAGAAAATAGACGACAGCATAGTGTTTTGGTTTTAAAAGGAAGAGAGACATAAAGCATTCAGCACTATAGACAGTGTCTCGGTATAAACACCATATGAAATATGCTGATTTCGCTTCTACAGGATTCTTTCAAAAAAAAATTTTTTTTTTACCACTTTGGAATAACTAAAAGAAATTGATTAGATGCTTAATATAAGAATCAGGCAGTCTTGAAATGCAATCATTTAGTTATTCCCTGAAGTATACACTGGACGAGAATGCTCAAGACCAGTGGAAAAGAGGAAGAATTAGAAGGCCTGTGGGTCACTGACTCATTTCCAGAGCCAGGATTAATTTCCTATTCAATCCAAAACTCAACATCATGCCTTCTCAAATGTTCTTCTCTCTGCCTCCTGCTGTCTTTCACTGCTCAGCTTTTCTTTTATTCTTTTCCCTTTACCTCAGTTTGTGATCATTAAGTTTATATGTTATTTGGGCCCAAGATCCAAAGAGACCCGGGTTCAAATCTCAGTTCTGGCATTGTCTTGCTATTCAAAAATAAAACTCATGTTGAATTGATCATGATCACATTTATAATAAATACAGTTTATTACCTTGATAGTTACCTAAGCATACGGTAGTAATGAATGAATTATTTACAGATCTCTACTTTGTCAAAGTGTTCAAAATAATTCCCATTTTCATCTAAGGCATCATTTGATTTTCTTCAAAGTAAGAAAGATTCTGAATAATGGCCATTATCTGAACAAAAAAACTAATTTTGTGTGCACTATTTTCCATTTACTTCTACTCACTATTAGGTAGTGTTGACTGTTGTCTGATTCCCCGTAATGCCCTCCCTTCTTAGTCCAGGAAATAATTGTTCTCTTCTCTGGGTTCTAAATGCAATTTGCATATAAGTGCTTTATATGCATAATAATCAAATGCTTGTTATAGTCTGAGCTGTTTGTTTATACAGTTATGCCACACAACATACACAAAAGAAAGGTTCATGATGAATGGGTTAATGAATGAATCAATGAATAAATGATTTAAAATAGTTCAAAATAAATATTCCTCCCAATATTTTCTTTAAAGATTTTATTTATTTATTTGACAGACAGAGATCACAAGTAGGCAGAGCAGCAGTCAGAGAGTGGGGGCGGCGGGGGGGCAGGCGGGGGGTGGGGAGCAGGCTCCCTGCTAAGCAGAGAGCCCAGGCTCAATCCCAGGACCCTGAGACCATGACCTAAGCCTAAGGCAGAGGCTTAACCCACTGAGCCACCCAGGTGCTCCCCTGGTAAAAAAGCAATATTTTTTAATATTGCTTTTCTATATAAAGAAAAGCGAAGGGCATCTGAATAGCTCAGTAGGTTGAGTGTCCAACTCTTAATTTTGGCTCAGGTCATGATCTCAGGGTCCTAGGATAAAGATTCTTAGCAGGGAATCTTCTTTCTTCCTCTCCCTTTGCTCCATGCCCCCCACCCCAGGCTCTTTCTCTTTCACTCTCTTTCTCGAACAAATAAATAAATCTTTTTTTAAAAGAAGAAGAAAGCAAGGCAAAAAAAAAAAAAAAATTAGTAGCAAACTATTAAAATGATTCCACCTTTAGTAAACAAACATTTATCAAGAAGATTTTCTACATGCAACACACTGCTAAGTCTTAAAGTACCTTGCTCATTTCAGAAAGTTAAAAAAAAAAAACAATAGGAAGGGGGGGAGTGCAAGGAATGGTCATTGTAATAGCTGGTATTCACCTTGCAGGAAGCACTGTTTGACTACAGAGACTAGGAAAGATTAGGCTGGGAGTTGGCTTTGAGCAGTTCTATGAAGGGCTGAAATGTCAAGGTAGATAAAAATTTATGGGGTATGCAAAGGAGAGTTATCAAAGGCTTTGACTCTTCAAGATAAAAGAGACTAATGAGATACAATAACCAAATGCAATGTATGATCATTTATTGCATCAAAACACAAATAAATAAACAAAGGGCTAGCAAGGACACTAGGAGAGATTTAAGTACATACTCTGTAATAGATAATATTGTTCTATCAGTGTGAAAGTTTTTGAGTTTAATAATGGTATTGTGGTAATATAAAAGTGTGTCCTTATTCCTAGGACATGCATCCTAATACTAAAGGATTTAAAGGTGAAATAACATGATATCTGCAACTTCTATATAAATGTCTATATAAAGAGACCTATATCAATATATGAATGATGGCAAGAAAGTAAATGTCACAAAGTATTACAACTGGTGGATTAGAGTGAAGGTACACAGTTACCTTTTTAACTTCATCAACAAGATTAGGGGGAAGACTTCATATTGTGGGTCTTTATTTATTTGTCCTTGATCAGTGGTAAATTTTTTTTGTTTGTTTTAAATGTTTATATTGAGTTTTGGTGTGGGAAAAGAATGGTGTAGAAAAGAATTCTGAAACCAACTTGATCTTCATTCCTTTGAAATTATTTTTTTCCTAGATGCTCACAGAATTCTTGGTTTACACTGATACTAAATTATTTTGAACAGATACACTAGTTAAGGATCTTTTACATGCAACATTGTAAGTTCTTTTAATTGATAAGTACAGATTTTTTTCTTTAATTCAGGAAAGTTTTCTTCTACTGCATATTTAACTGTTGCTTGCATTTAATTATTCTTATAAATTTCAAGAAAAGTCTCCTGTTTGTGCATTATTTTCCCTCACAAATTTTCACGTGTTTTTTTCTGTCTCTGAGAGCATCTCAAGTATCCCTTTACATCCTGAAAGTGACAGTTTTGCTGTTTGGTATCTCCATCTTTTGCCTGTTTGTGCTGCTTCTGATGCCTAATTTCTTGGAATTCGTATTTTCTTGACTTTTATAATTGCAAATCAAATGCTTTCAAGAATTGTCTTCTGTTCCTTTTAGTGAATATGTCTCCAAAAGATGACTTTTCTCTACATCTTCAGATTGTCATTTGTCATCTCTTATACTATTATTTTTTCCCAAACCACATTTTACAGAAAAAGAAATGGTTCTCTATAATCAAGTGGTTTGGGAAACTCTGGGTTGAAATGTTAGGCTTCTTTGCTATAGGGCTTCTAAGACTTGAATGTGCTTTGTCGAGTCAGGGCACAGACAATGTAATATGAGGTGCTCTTCAAATGCATTTTAACCCCTAAGCCTGTTCTATGGGCCACTTTCGGCTTATCAAAGACCTCATCTGCTGGAATAGAAGTTGGGAAAATTTGTTACTGGGTATACAGACTCTCATTACTTCTAATCCCCCCCCCCCCCATTATACACAATGAAAAGAAACTTGGCATTTCAAAAAAAAAAAAATGTGCACTGGTCCTCCTCTCCATCCAGTTGAAGGTGTGTATGTTTTCTTCTCAGGGCACACACGTCAGGGCTGCTAATGCACCAAGCCTCAGAGCAGATTGCCAGTGTTCAGTAGTTGTTCAGCCCTTGTGGCTTTGCTGGAAGAAAGGTGGATCCTCTGTACCCCCAGTATACCTGCTGACTGTAAGGAACAGAATGCAGTCCTTGATGGATGCTTGTCTGCCCCTTGAATTCACCTGCTGAAGCCCTAATCCCCAGTATGATGGTATTAGGAAGTGGGTTTGGGGAGGTGCTTAAATATAAATGAGGCCGTGAAGGTGGAATCGCCATGAAGGGACAGGGCCTTCAGAAGGAGGGGACGAGACCAAAGCTCACATGCCATCTCTCTCTTCTGCCATGTGAGGATACAGCAAGAAGGCAGCCGGCTACAAACCAGGAACACCCCTCATCAGATATTCAATCTGCCGGCACCTTGATCTTAGACTTCCCAGACTCCAGAACTGTGCGAAACAAATGCTGGCTGTTTTAAACCACCCAGTCTATGGTACTCTGTTTAACCAGAAGAATGGGTGACATACACCATCACAAGAGAGAAGAGTTCTCGTTTCTTTCTTTCTGTAAGGTCAAATTCACCCAATTTGCAACACATTGTCATTGCCTGTCAATTTCCATCTTTATAACATTTACTGTGTGGCAAGTGGCTGTCCCCTACGGATGCAGAAAAGGTGGGGGCAACCAGTGGATGCCAAGGGAAGACCCAAACCAGTAAGTCATTCCACTCAGGAGAGCAGCGGCTGCTTGGTTTCCTGGTCGCCGCATGTCCTGCCTCTCGAAGACAGAAATACACCGAGCACAGGTCAGAGCCTCCCCACTCCTTTGTGGAGCCCTGACCTGCTGTGAAAGTCGGAATCTGCTCTAGCCACTTCAAGACATTTCAGCATTCAGCGACATTCACACTGAAGGCAGGAGAGTATCCATCCAGAGTCTAACAAGTCAGGCTCAGTTTACAGAGCTGCTCTGAGCTGTATCTCGTATGTATGTCGCTTTGTTTTTTGTTTTTTTTTAAAGATTTATTTATTTGAGAGACAGAGACAGAGGGAGTGTACAAGCACGAGTTGGGGAGGGGCGGAGGGAGAGGGAGAAGCGGTCTCCCTGCTGATCAGGGAGCACAAAGCAGGGGTCCATTCCAGGACCCTGAGGTCATGACCTGAGCCAAAGTCAGCTGCTTAACCAACTGAGCCATCCAGGTGCCCTCTTACATATATTCTTAAATAGAAAACAAGAGGATGCTAACTCAAATCATTCGTAGCTAGCTACTATGTCCACCTAGAAGTATAAAATGGGACAAAATGTAAATAAAGAATCTGTTTAATTTGGCAACTAATAAAATGGAAAAAATAACAGAATGTCATACACCTTGAATTACAAAAAGGTAGCAATTTCGCCAACCTCCACATGACTTAGCAACTTCCCACTGATTTATTTAATATCTGGAATTCATTATTATAACATTACATTCAAAAAGCAGTAATAATATGCATTATTTTTGTGTTTTCCTCTATATAGCTCAAAATAGTTACACAGAAAGGTCTTTTTTCTTTTTAAATAAATGAACTAAGGTAAGCAAAACCAGAATCTAAAATTTAGATGAATTAGTATGTGGTGTTCAGAGACAAGTAGAAAGAAGAAGAAAAAAAAATAGAATGCAAGCGCCCTAAAGAATACTGTGGCTTCTAGAAATGTTAGTCATAGATTTTCAATAAGACAGAAGATTTCTCCATGAGCCAGGGCCCTAGAGAAAAGGTTCTCTGCCTGTGCATCTCTGTGTGTACGTATACGTACAGACATAAACACAAATATATATACTAGATAATAAAATGTTAATTTAACTTTATAGAGTATTTAAAACATTTGAAATATAATTTATCAGTAGTAATGTTAAGAAAAGGAAATGTTAAGAAATGCCATAACTCACCAAAAAAAGCCACTTGCTATTATAGGCAATGATATTTGCAATTAAGCTGAATACAACTAAATTATGACTTTAATTAAAAGGCATTTTCTAAGATGGCACCAACATGTTTAAAATTTAATACATTTTATATGAGATACTGAAGTTATCAACATAAAAATTTCTTTCTGCAGCATGTGCACTTTTTGAAAAGCAAAACATCTTTAACCACTATCAAAATGCTCCCAGAATCCATAGAAGTTTCATTGCATAATAAATTCAAGGAGCAATTTTTTCCAACCTTTAATCCTGACTCCTACTTGGGATATATAATTGTATTTACATTCATGGCTAATAGTAAAAGGGCTGTTGACGCACTCTTGTGGCCACTATGTCCACATTAATTTTAAATGAAGAATGAATGGATGGCTCAGGGGACCGGTATGAAACACACGCCCTCTTGCCACTGGGCCAGCAACAGATGAGCAGAGCCAGCAGATCTCAAGATGTCTGGGCGTAATAACAGCTCTTCCGCCAGTGGAAGTGAGTTTGGGTCTGAACCCTGGGCCAGGCAGAGACAGAGGCCACACTACAAGTGTTATCCTTTTCCAATTTTGTCTCTGTCTACAAAAGTCTTATTACCTGGAAACAACTAACCTGTCAAGGTGAGAAATAGTCTGTCGAAAATAAGCCTGAAGCAGAGCAAATAGGATAATTTGTGATCGTGCATGGTCCAGCCTTCAGAGGTGGAAGAAAGCGACAATGGCCTTGCTTATCTCTGCTCCTAGTGGGCTATAGGGTAAAGAGGGGAGTGTTTGAGCCTCTGCTGGCTTTGCAAATGATACAGCAACTGTGGAGATAGGAAGAACGTAACAGAAGCAAAAAAACGTGTGTGTCTTCTGCTCAAGGGGTTTACCATCTGGTTTGAAAAGCACATGTCTACCTACAGTGAAAGAGGTGTTCATAAACACAAATGCATCTTGGAATATGAAAGTTCAGTGTGAAGGGCAGACACAAGGTCAACACAAAAGGGTGAGCATCTTTCCCTGGCGAAGCTGCTTTTGAGTTACCGACTCATTATTAGCCTTTGAGTTACCTTCAGAATTAATTTATAAGACATGCAGAAATATTTACAAAGTTGTATCACTTTGCACCCACAGTATCACTCAGGCTAACGGTCCATGTTATTCAGAAAGTAGCAACAGATAACTCCGGCCACTTTCCAGCGTCAACGCTACTCTCAATGCGCAAACACACAGTCGCCCTGGCTAAGGGCATCTAACAAAAGTGATATCCCTTCTATAAGACACGTCTACCTTTTGTGCAATACTTTAGTCAAGGTCAATCTATTACTCTGAAGGGCAAAAACATTGATTTGGTTCCAATTATATCAGTATATTTACTTAAAAATTAAAATATGTCGCTATGGAGGCTTAACTTATGTTCTTTTTTTAAATTGACATAATGTGGGGCGCCTGGGTGGCTCAGTGGGTTAAGCTGCTGCCTTCGGCTCAGGTCATGATCTCAGGGTCCTGGGATCGAGTCCCACATCGGGCTCTCTGCTCAGCAGAGAGCCTGCTTCCTCCTCTCTCTCTCTCTGCCTGCCTCTCTGCCTACTTGTGATCTCTCTCTGTCAAATAAATAAATAAAATCTTAAAAATAAATAAATAAATAAATAAATAAATAAATAAATTGACATAATGTATTACTTGTTTGGGGGGTACAGGTCTGTTATCTTATATTCTTAAGAAGGGACCTCACAGCAATCATAAAGTATCGTGCAAGTTGTGCATATTCCATGAGACAGATATGTTCCCTGTAATGGAAATTTGTCACAGTAAGTACTCTGCTCAAATTCAACAGAAACAAGTCAGAAATGAGATAATGGCTACTTGTATGTCTGCCATATGTCTATTGCCTCAAACATCTCGAAGCGTTCTTGCCTTGGTCTTTTCTCCTCTCTCTCTGTCTGCCATCTCCTACGTATCTTATCTTGATACTAACCCCCCTCACTCAAGTCAGAGACCCAAGAGTCAGCCTGGATTCTACGTCCGATGGTACCTAATTCTGATCAGCCACACACTCCTATCAGTTCCATCTTCTTAATATTTCTCACCTCTCTTTCCTACTCTCTATTTGCCATACCTCTGCTCTGCTTCAGGCTGTCATCTGTGGAGATAAGCAGGATTCTCTAGAGAAGAGCCCTACGAGCTTATTCTTGATCGTGTGGGAGGGACCCACTGGGTCTGTTTCACTGTCACCCTCGATCAGAAGGATGATCTCCACTTTCAAGAGATCCCACGGTTTCCTTGGATGAAAAAAGGAGCTGCAGTTTCCCACTGTGCCCAAAGCCCATAGGTGCTGAGATTTCCAAATAACCTGGCAAATAGCTGATAAAAAAGCCAGACTCCTCAACACCAAGGCAAAGACCGCTGTCGTGGGTCCTCAGGTGATTCCCATACTTGCCCCATAAGGAAAGCACAGCAATAGACAGGCCGTGTGGCTTCTGGGCATGCCTGTGCCAGAGCACAGCCTCAGTTGGAATGCCCTGAGCTTGGGTCCCGTTGCCCCCCGGTGTGGGATGATGAGGAACTCTGACGCCTTGCACACACCTAGGATTTCAAACAGGGATGAGAGATGCCACTATTGTTTGCCCTGTCACTCCTCTGAAGACTATCATCTGTAAACCTTGTCCCTTTTCCACATGCTCTCGAAGGTCAGACCAGGTCACTTTCTGCCTAAACCTTCCCCTGTAGAACAAGGTCCAAATCCCTCACATGGTATACAAGGCCCTGAATGGTGTAGCTCCAACTTTCTTTTCCAGGCTCATTTTCTACCATTCCTCCTCTCCTCTCCTCTTCTCCATCCCCACTACACACACACACACACACACACACACACACCCCACAGACATAAAACCCTGTGCCCTTGCCTTCCTACACTGCTACCTGGCAACAGAAATTGGGCCAGAACACAAATGCTTCCTCCTCTGTGAAATCTCCTTGCCCCCTCGTTAGAGATGGGTCCCTGTCCCCACCGCTCTCACTAGGTAGCTCTGTTAGAATCTTCCCGAAGACTGGGTCCTGGGACTGTGCCTTGTTGTCTTTGCTGCCCTTCACTGAGCCAAGGCCTGGCCCGCGGTAAGCACTTGAATGTTGGTTGGAGAAATAAGCAAAAGTATAAATAAATGATGCCAACTCCTGAAGGCATCTCCCGGAATCCCGCCGATGGGCTTTTTTGCTTTGTGTCCGCGACGCCGTCACTTGTCAACTATTTCAATCTGTTGTCGCTTGCTCTTAAAAGGGTTTCACGGATGATGAATCTGGAGTCCCCTCTACTATTCCGGAGGCTTCTATATGCAGCGTTGCCCAAAGTAAAATGACAATGTGTAATGCAGAGTCTCTTCTGAAAAACCTACCTACAGCTCAGTTTTAGCCCTCTAAGTGTGTTTTCTTCAAACTGTATTTTAAACAATAGTATAAATGTGTATAGAACTCCAAACATCAACTTAATATTAATGGTGGTAACAATAATGATTGCCTTAAAAAGAATTCGACTGAAGTAAAAAAATAACCAAGCAAGTTGAGGCGCAATCGAAATTTTATATTTTTCATCAGAAAAACAATTCACTATCAGTGACAAACAACAGTAAGGCTACTAAAACTACCTGTCATGCATCTAATGAAGACAGATTCTCTGGCAACCACATATAATATGTAATATCCAAAAGTGCTGCTGTAATTCACAGCTAATTAGTGTCATGCCATTATGAGAAGTGTCACGGCCCTAACTCTCTTTCCAGATCTACTCAGACCTCATAAGAGCCGACAGCCATGCAAGGATCACAACAAGCCAATTAGCTCCCACCCCAACCCTGGGCTGCTGCTTCTCCAGCCCGCCCCAGCGTCCATAAATCACGCTCCGTCATGAAGCTCTTCTGACAGCTGTAAGCCGTTGCTGCCCAAGGAATAAAGACAATACTTCCAAGGAAAACATGTGTGGGAAACACAGAGCTAGAAGGGGGGTATTATTTGCCTTCCTGTGGCAGCAGAGCAGTCAGCAAAATGGAAGACCATCAATTCAGGCTGATTAAGGGGACAACTGCACTAAGAAATCAATCCATGGTCTATCTGACGATTCTCAGTGGTAATCAACGGTCAGCAGTGGGGTCGGTTGTTTGTGTGTTTGTTTTAATGTAGACATATTGAAGACCTTTTTCGTTCCATTTTTCTCTTGGATAGCCCTCCTTCTGGCTAATAAGAAAATGTTCCTTTCAGTAGAATATAATGGTCCGCATTTACTTTGTCCCCCAGTGAATACACAGCAATCAGATAATTTGTTTGAAAGACTCTAAATTGTTTGACTTCATTCAAAAAGAATCTATAATGATATCCTGGTTTCCAAGCAAGGCCTACAAAGCTTCCTAAATCCATAAGCAAGCGCTAGAGTATTCTCAGCACATAAAAGCCAATATCCTTGTAATTTTGTTCTAAGCCTGTAAAGCTGTTTTGTTCCATAATATTCTACTTAGAAAGTGTTCAGAATAGTCACTGCAGCCTGGGCATTATTCAAAGATATGACTCAAGTCGTTCTACTTTTAGTTTGTTTTCCTCATGGAAATCTTCTTCTATATGTTTAATGCTAATCCAAAACATTTAATCTAGCTTTTAGCTAAATAATGATTACCTAAATTTGCATATAAATATTGGGAAAGCCAAATAAACAAACAGATAGATTTAAATTGGCAATTCTCTTCTATCTCTTATCGTGAAGCATAGAGATTTCCAAAAGACTTGTTTTTTCTCCCTCGTGGTATAACATTCTCATGGAAATCTTCCAATATTTATCTATAAGGATGTTCATGGCATCATACTTTGTAACAGCAAAATAGCTAAAAAATACATAAAACATGAAATAGGTTAAATGATGCAATTCCCATCCAATGGAAGGTTATGTGGTTTCTAAACATAAAGATGTAGAAGGATATGAAAGGACACGCAAAATCGTTCACAGGACACTGGGAGACAAATAAGAAAAATGCGGCCTAGGTCCACTGTGTGTGTGTGTGTGTGCACACACAAATATGTGTGTATGTATTTATAAATACAGATAGCATATATACACACTCATATCTATATTTTTTTTTCTTTACAAGATGATCTCCATTTATTTACTGAGTACAAGTGTGTGTTTGTTTAAATATACTTACAGGTGAAGTACAGAAAAAAGCTTGCCAGGAAAGGTATTTAGATATGAAAAATGTATCTTCAGAAGGTGATATTTTTTATTCTTCTTTGAGCTTCTCTATTTATATAACAAGGCTGATATTACTTTCATGATCAGAAAAAAGTGATTAGATCTAACAAAATATTCACGCATGTCCCCGAGGTGTGGATAGGTGTGCTCTAGTATGAAGTCACGGGCTAATGGGGCATCACTGTCAGTCATGATACTGTTTCATTATCACCTTGGTCATAAGTAAGATTAGAAAGGTCATTGGTACATTCCAGAAATGGTAATCAGAACAGCATCCCCTAAGCAGGGTAGACATGAAGCCAAACAATCTGAGAACACCATATGAACTTGGAGCAGGAAGAGGCAGGGGCTGAAGGATGGAGCCTCTGAAAAAAGGTGCTTCAACACCACTGCCCTTACTGCTTTCCAGCTCCTACCCATCTGCCCCGATATTTGGGACTGCCTGGTGTGAGTAAGAAAAATGGGTCCCAAACACACACAGTCTGGCCTGAGTTCAGATCCAATCAAAGTTCCTAGGACATACTGAGCTCAGGGCTTGCTTCCCTGGTGCACCATGAAGGCTGGCCTGACCTCAGCTCAGTGAGCTAGGCGGACACAATAAAGGTACGTAGGCATTGTGTTCAATAAACATTTACTGCAGGGCAATAAGGATAAAGAAAGGCAAAATCCTTTCCCCCAAAAGGTTTATATCTAGACATAGTGCACACTTTAAAGCGGATCATAACACAAGATGGGTCCAGGCAAAACAGAAGTCAGAGCAGAGCAAGGAGAGAAAAAGTGTCACATGACAGATGGTCTGGTTGGTCTTTAAGAAAGGACGTTCTGTAGCCTTGCAACATACACCAAGAAACAAATTCTTCAAACATTTATTCATTTATTTTAGAGAGAGAGCATGAGCAGGAGGAGGGGCAGAGGGAGAGAGAGAGAGAATCCCAAGCAGACTCCCCACTGAGTATGGAGTCTGACCCAGGAAGGGGGGTTCAGGGGCTCCATCTCATGAACCCCAAAATCAAGACTTGAGCCAAATCCAAGAGTCAGACTTTTAACCAACTGAGCCACCCACGTGCCCCAAGAAACATAGATTCTTGAAGGCAGAGATATGCATGTAAGCACCTGTAACTATTAAAGGCCATTCCCAGGTCTTTCTTCCTTCCTAAGAAAATGTAAAGTAAACATGTATTTTACTCTTAATTAGAAAACTACATTTGGCTAAACTGTACATGTCATGGAGTTAACTAAATGCAACTGCCTCCAGCATTTCAATTCTTTCACTGGGCAAAGACCAATGAAACACAAAGTCAAACTGTATTGGGGAAAGATCAATTTTTGACAAGAGCGTAGTTTTCGCTTTGGGCTTATCATTTCCCTGGAAGGACAGACCCCTCGATGATGCAAAAGTGAGAAATGCAGCCGGATCTATATGATTGTCATTTCATATCCAGAGCGCACGTATTTGCTTACAGAGAGTCCTATCTGCAGACAGAAACTGCTTGCTAATTTCTGCATTACTCTTGGGCAGTTCAGATTTCATTTGGCACTTATTATGAACATAAGAAATAAGGCAAATTTCAAATTAACCTGTCCATGCTCACACAGCAGATTCATTACTACAGACTCTCCAACCCACACTTAAATCACACAGAACAATGGCCCATACCTGAAAGGGCGAAATCTCCTTTCTGGCTTTCACTCTCTCTGATTAGAAAGGCACCAGTGTGATTTTCTGAATATAATAGTTGTTTTTCTGCATCTGTTCTCTTGATTGCTCCAAAAAACCACCTAAAAAAGAGACAGATGTAAACTTTAATTAACCAATCAACAGTCATTTTTTAAGGAGCAGGAAGTCTGGCAAAAAAGTATTCTAACATCAGAAATGTTTGCTATTCTTTACTGAAACTATACCAGGTATAAATGGCACCTTTTGATACTTGAGATGATTTTTCTGGATGTCTGCAATCCTTACCAGGAGTCTTTTAAAAATTACAGAATAGGGATTTGGCTGATGCCTGCTACTACCTCCCTTCTCACATCTGAGTTCTGTTCTGTCTGAGAGGTAATGTGCCCTCCTTCTGTCAAGTTCAAAGCCTCCGGGGTGGGCCCACCATATTAGCCTGCTGGGTTCCAAGCTCTATAATTATTCACCATCACCATCAAACTTTCACCGCCTCACCTAACACCTTCTAGGTGCTAAGAGGCAAACACTCCAATCAAAGGAGTCCCACATTTCACATTAAAGTGTGAACAATTAAAAATGTAGTTCTCTGGGCATTAATTCCCCCCCACCACCACCACCCCACTCCATCCGTTACTGCCCAATGGCACCATAATATGAGATGATCTTTGCATGCTTAGGAGGAACTTCTCAAATATAAAGGAAATTGCCCTTGGTGGAGAGATGATGTGAAAAGATGTCTCCACTTGGGAAGTATCTTTCTCTCTCTCTCAAAATAAATAAATATTGAACACATATTTGTGAATGTGTTTAATCCCGACAAAGAATTACGGATTTTATTTTATTTTTGATATTTTATTTATTTATTTGACAGAAAGAGAGAGAACACAAGCAAGGGGAGTGGCAGGTAGAGGGAGAAGCAGGCTCTCTGCTGAGCATGGAGCCCTCTGCTGATGCGAGGCTCAATCCCAGGAACCTGAGATCATGATCTGAGCTGAAATCAAGAGTTGGGTGCTTCACTGACTGAGCCACCCAGGCACCCAAGAATTATGGACCTTAACATTGGAGCCAGTCTAAGATGTAGATAAAGTCTGTAGACACTAATGTGATCATATGAGGAAGTTGAGAAAGTTGAGGAGTTGAGAAAACTTCATGACGCCTCACTCTAGAGTCACAAAGTTGATCTTTCTCATTTAAGATTTTAGGTAAAACATTTTATCTTTCCAGGTATCATCTTTAAAAATGCAGACACTCAAAGAGGGGAAACATATAGGGCTTGGGGGGAGACATATAGGCCATGTGAGGAGCTGCAGGCTGAGGGGAGGAAATTCAGGCCACCAAAAACTGGCTCCAGTTGGTGTGACAGGTCATGGACTGGCTTGATGGGTCATGGATATTGGGGGGTATGAGTCTACTGAGGGGGATGCAATCGGAAGAAAGAGGGGAAGGAAGTAGAAAGAGAGGCACTAAAACATAATCATTACCCTCTAACAAAGGCAAGGTGTTTGTTTACCATTTTGCCAATCATCAAGTTGGAAATACACAATATTAACTATATCAGTTAGGATATGCCAGGTTATATATATGCACAATGTTAAAAATCTCCCTGGTTTAACACAACAGAGATCTGTTTTTCCCTTAGCTGCATGTCCTTGGAAGGTCACGTGGGCTCTGCTCTAGGTCTGTCTCTCCACTCCCCCCCTCACTGAGCCACCCAGGTGCCCCTCTAGGTCTGTCTCTAGCTCTACCAGGGCATTTCCATCAGCAAATGTGGAAGCAAACGTGAAATATGTGGCCAACCACAGGCTGGTTCCTGCAGCTTCTAGTTAAAGTTTCTATACAAGAATGAAACCATTGCAAATAAGTCTTATGTTTGTGCCTAAATACAAAGAGAGTAGGAAACACAATCACACCGTTCTCCAGAAGGCAGAGAGCTGGCATTGTTTGGTAGACTGCACTAAAGACCAGCCCGCTGATTCAGTATTGGGGGCCAAATCGATGTCACAGACTATTGCTTATCTCATGGAAACTATGGCAGGCATGGTGATAATCCGAGGGGCTATTTAATGAATTCACAGAGAAAGAAAAATGCATGTTTTCTATGAGTACAGAAATAAGTCAACAGAACAATGGAAAACAACAACAACAACAACAACAACCTCAAACAGACCCAAACACACAAATTAGAGATGAAAGTACAGACTATTCAATAACCAATGTTAGTACCATTAAAAATCCATATGGAAAAAATTAATTGATGCTACTTACAATATACATCATAGTTTTACGTGGCTTAATGACCTAAAGCAAGCTTTAAAACTTTCTGAGGATGGGACGCCTGGGTGGCTCAGTCGGTTAAGCCGCTGCCTTCGGCTCAGGTCATGATTCCAAGGTCCTGGGATCGAGTCCCGCATCAGGCTCCTTGCTCGGCTGGGAGCCTGCTTCTCTCGTCACTGCCTCTGCCTGCCTCTCTGCCTGCTTGTGTGTACTCTCTCTCTCTATCTCTGGCAAATAAATAAAAAAAATCTTTAAAAAAAAAAAAACTTTCTGAGGATACCAGACTAGGGAAGGTTTCTTAGATAAGACAAAAAGAAAATGACATTAAAAACCTTAAGGGAAAAGATTAATAATATTTCTTATACCACAATGAAAAGATTATCACGAAATAAAATTAAAATACAAGCCAGAGGGGCGACTGGGTGGCTCAGTCGGTTAAGCGTCTGCCTTCGGCTCAGGTCCTGTTCTCAGGGTCCTGGAATTGAGCCCCACATTGGGCTCCTTGCTCAGCAGGGATCCTGCTTCTCCCTCTCCCACTACCCCAGCTTTTTCCTCTCTCTTACTGCATGTCTCTCTGTCAAATAAATAAAAATAAAATCTTAAAAAAAAAAAAAATACAAGCCACAGACCTGGAGAAAATATTTGCAAAGTATATAATCAAGAAAGAAGAGTGTTCGAATTACATAGAGACCTGTAATCAATTAAAAAAAAAAAAAAAAAAAAGACAGGGGCGCCTGAGTGGCTCCATTGGTTAGGCGCCCTACTCTTGATTTTGGCTCCTCATGCTTGGTCTCAGGGGTCATGGGGTCAAGCCCAGCCTTGGGCTCTGTGCTCAGAGTTGGGCTCTGCTTGGAATTCTGTCCCTCTCCCTCTACTCTACCTCTACACCAGCGTGCTCTTTCTCTCTCTCTCAAAATAAATAAATAAATCTTTACATACTTCTTAAAGGCTTTATTTATTTCTTTGACAGAGAGAGAGACAGAGAACACAGGCAAGGGGAGCAGCAGAGGGAGAAGTAGGCTCTCTGCTGAGAGGGCAGGGCACGCAGTGTGGGGCTCAATCCCAGAACCCTGGGATCAGGCCCTGAGCTGGAGACAGATGCTTAACCAACTGAGCCATCCAAGCACTCCTAAAAGGAATTTTTAAAAAAGAGACAACACAGTAGAAAAATTGGCATAGTATATAATTGTACAGTTTATAGAAAAAGAAAATCCAGTAACCAAGAAAAATAAGAAAAGAAGCACAGTCTCTGTAGCAATACTACGATCTATACCAATAAATATTAAATCAATGAAATTTCACACTTTTCAGGTTGGACAAAATTTAAAACTTTCACATTCGGCCATTGGGAAAAATGTGAAACAATAATTTTCCTACAATACTAGAGGCAATATCCTGTGGTACAACTATTTCAGAGAGCAATCTAGCAATATCTAATAATGGTATTTGTATACCATTCAACTTCACTTCTAGATTATATGCCATATGTGCTCAAGGACACGAATCACAAGAACATTCACTGAAGAATTCTAGCACTGAAACATTGGAAACAACCTAAAAGTCCATTGTAGGGAAAGAGATAAACTTAGTTACAGATATAAGGTAGAATAATACACAGCAGATAAAACAAACTGTTGAGGGACTAAAGGGAGTTGAAGACTGATACATACTACTGTGACGTCATTGAAGTGAACACATAAAAAAATTATATATTTTCATGGACAGTTGCATGCTTAATGAAAGCCAATAGTTAATAGCTAATAGTATTTTTTAATTTTCCTGAAATGGCAAAATTTCTTTGCACCAACATTGCAAGCCAATAGTTAATAGCTAATAGTATTTTTTATTTTCCTGAAATGGCAAAATTTCTTTGCACCAACATTGCAAGCACATTAGCAGCATGGATCAAATATACTGATCAACCCCATGCGTTTCCTTGCTTCTGAGTATATTGATTATGCATCAGCATTAACATGTTTGCTCAAAATATAAATATTTAAACCTTTACAAGAATTACAATTTATCTGTCAGATTAAATTCTTAGAATTATGATTATATCTCATATATCTCATCATTCTCAAGAATAAATTCCATTATATATTTTCAATACATACATTACATTTATATTTTGTATAATCAAATCTGTAAATGATGTATTTTCTCTGCCCAATATACGTATAAACAAGCAGTTTCTGTAAATCAAAGACAGAGTAATTTTACAACATCTGTAGAGAGAAACTCCGTGGTAATTTTTTAAAAATCCTTTTTGTCTCACCAATTTTAGATTCTTGCACATACTCACTTTACAAGGCAAATCACACCAGTATTAACTCCACAGTAACAATGAAATGGATATAAATATTTGACTGGATGCATCAGCTCGCTTAATACACCAGGAACTGAATAAAAAAGTTGTTTTCTGGATGTAGTGTCATTACAATGCCATCTTTCATACTCAGTAATGACGCAACCACGGAGAAAGATAATTCTTTCCTCCCTCCACATATGGGAAAAACATGCCTTCATCTGTGGTCTGAGCCTGTGGCAAAACGGTCATTCTTCTCCATTCTGCCTGCTAGAGCCCCTGTTGGCACCATTCCGGAGGGTCACGCACACCCCAGGCCTGTGTGCCCACCACAGCCACTTTCAATGCCCTCTTTCTGCTTTACTTCTTGTGTGCAGTAAACAGTAAGTGCTGAGAAGTAATCAGGGTATCCCAGGATGGATCCAGGGAGAGTCTTACAGGGAAACACCCAGGAAGAGTCTTACAGATCAGTGACCCTTCAAGTGTGGTGCCTGGACCAGAAGCATCCGCATCACGTGCAAACTTGATAGAAAAGGAAATTGGCAGGTATCTCCCATACCTCTAAATCAGAGACTGTGCGGTGGTGCTCAACAATCTGGGTTTCACTAAGTCACCAGATGCATCTGATCCACAGTAAAATCTGAGAACTACTGAGTTATAGAAATAGTAAAACAAAAAAAAAAGTTAAACAATTTTATGAAACAGCTGAGAATAAAAAGAGTTTGGTGTTTACCTGTGGAAAATTATCCAATAAAATGACCCTACACACACATTTTATTGATCTTTAATGAAACTAATCTTTATTGCTATGCCAGACTCGCCATGAATGAGATCTTGATTAAGAATAACCAAAAAGGGGGCACCTGGGTGGCTCAGTGGGTTAAGCCTCTGCCTTCGGCTCAAATCATGATCTCAGGGTTCTGGGATCGAGCCCCACATCAGGCTCTCTGCTCAGCAGGGACACTGCTTCTTTCTCTCTCTGCCTCTCTGCCTACTGGTGATCTCTCTGTCAAATAAATAAGTAAAATCTTAAAAAAAAAAAAGATAGCCAAAAAGGAGAGGGGACTCATAATAACCTAGGAGAGGGAAGTGCTTCAAATAGATGAAAATGAAGCAAAAAGCATAATGTTGGTTTTGAACGTGACTGGTCTAAGGTTTATTTTGCAAACATTTATCCAGTGTCTACTGTGTATAAATTCTGACCCAGACCCAGAAAGATCTGCAAGATATATTCCTGAACGAAAAGGAGTAAACTGTAGAGTAATCAAAATATTAGTTTTATTTATATTTTAAAAACCAACAAACCAAAACTGATATGTGCTTACTTCTCTGGAGATTAGTAAGCAATAACAAAAACATTGGCAAACAAAAACAAAAACAAAAACCTTTCACTTTTTACTCTGCATGCTTCCCCATAATGTGGATATATTTATAGTAAGGGGTAGTTTTATATTACTTTGCAATCTACTTAAACAGAAAAAACATCTAAGGAAGCCAATTCAGAAATATGCTATAAAAATCCGCATGCTATATGAGAGTTGAAGTAGAAACTTTGGCAGTTAGAATTGATAGAGACAAGGAAAATCTCAAAGGAGCATGGGAAGGTGCTGATGGATGAGGAGGGAAACACAAACATAACCCCAGGGTTTCAAGTCTGGACTACTGAAGAACAATAGACCCAGCAACACATTAAAGGCAGAGCACCATAATGATTATGAGCTACAGCATCTCGCTGGGAAACTCAACCTCTCTATGCCTGGAATGGACTTTGTCGTCTGTTAGCGAAAATAATAATAACTGCCAGGTAGGTTTGTTTTGAGAGTTTAAAAAAAAAAAAAAATGATGTGTATCAAGGGCCAGGTACCCGGCCACATTTATGATCAATAAATAGCACCTACTTTCAGAAAACTAATTTAAGGGAGAAATTATATATTTGGTTTTAGATGTGTTAGGTGGGAGGTCATGATGAAACATGAATGAATATGTGGATGTGATCTCACTTCTCTAGATGTGTTTGGACGGCAAGTTTCCTCCCCAGTGGGTCCTGCCGGCTCGGTCTTGACTAGGACATGCCGCCACCAGGGGGCAGTAGGCCATTTTACTAATTCAGAAAGGCTGAAGCTGTAGTGTGGTAACTGGAAGTACTTTATTTGACAAAAAAGACAAAATTAGTCCTAAAAAAAACCAGAATGTATGCATTGTTACTGAATATCAACATTTAAATAATATAGATATCAATCAAAATTTAGGGAAATCAACAAGTAAATAGATGTGGTACCTCCAGGGGCACCTGGCTCACTCAGTTGGTAGAGCATAGAATTCTCAATCTCAGCATCCCAAGTTCAAACCCCACATCGGGCACGGAGCCTACTTAATTAAAAGAAAATTGTTTTTAAATAAATATGCGGTACCTCCCCAAATATGTCCTCATCTCCTCCTAATACTTTTACTCTGTCCGCTCTGCTGACTGGCAAAAGTAGATGTCTAGTACTCTCATAATTCTGATCTAATGGTGTTAGCTTCCTCCCACATTTTTTTAAAGTAAGCTCCATGTCCAGTGTGGGGCCTGAACTCACAATTCCAAGATCAGCAGCGGCATGCCCTACTGATTCAGCCGGCCAGGCACCGCTCATCCTACATTTTTAAAAAGCAAACACCTCGGGACGCCTGGGTGGCTCAGTTGGTTGGACAACTGCTTTCAGCTCAGGTCATGATCCCAGAGTCCCGGGATCGAGTCCCGCATCAGGCTCCCAGCTCCATGGGGAGTCTGCTTTTCCCTCTGACCTTCTCCTCGCTCATGCTCTCTCTCACTGTCTCTCTCTTAAATAAATAAATAAAATCTTAAAAAAAAAAAAAAAAAAGAACACCTATTCCTAATAACTGCTGGCTAACATTCACAAAGTTTAACATACCATTTCTTTTCCCCATGCCTCCCTCACAACCAAGACAGCTGACCTTCAACCACAGTAGACAGACCCTGAAGAAAAATAAGTTTCTAAAACCAGCCCCAGAAGAATGCTGGTGCCCTCCCAGAAACTGCGGAAAGAAAAATGGGCAGATCCGCGTGGCACAGCCACCCATGACGGAGGTAACCTGGGGTGCCTGCCCAGGTGGGAACTCGGGGTCAGCTCTGTCTTTATTGTTGCCATCGCAGACACAAGTTACAGTGCATAAAACCACCCATCATCCTCACCGGCGTGGCTTGCGGGCATCAGACACTAACGTTTGAAAACACCTAGAGTCTGCAGGGTACGCTCACCATCGCAGTTAGTCCCTTATCATAACTAAATCATTCGCATGGTCCCCGGAGCCGTGGCAGTCCTCCGCGACCGCCCTGCATCTATCTGCATCTGGGCAACACGGCCAGGACAGCCGCTGCGGGAGAGCCCCTTCCTGTCCCGGTACGCACGGCCCTGCCCTCTACTAAACGTCCCGAGGCTCAGCGGCCCCTTTAGCTCACAGAAAATGCACCTTTTTCCCACTTACAGAGCATAAGGACAAAGAAAAGGCAATTAATGCTCACATGTATTTTGTTATTCATTCCCTCCTTTTCATTTCCCTCGTCGCGAACTTTGTCCCCTTCATCATCATTAGATTATGGCAACGTTCCACTCTCCGTGCTCCCTAACGTTAACAGCTTCTGCGGTTACTGATCAGGTCCAAGGAGGCAGGGTCTGCTGTTAACAGCGTCACATGCGCTCCCGTGGACTCCCCAGCCTGGCTCACGCCGCAGCCACTAGATGAATCATTTGATCCTATGACCAGATACAGCTCCCCGATGCACACACATTAGTAAGTTTTAAGGGTTCCCTTTGCTTAGGGAATAAAATCCTTATTGACCTGGAATTTCAAGCCCTCTGCATTTCTGGACACCAGCCATTTCCTGAGCAGTGTCTTCCCTACCATCCACTCTTCCGCTCCAGCTAAACTCATTCTCTTACGGCTGTTTGCCCTGGCATGGCTTAAATCCACCTTCCCAGAATTCCCCAGAACAGTGACCATCCTCTGGGTTTCTGATGTAGCATAGGAAAGTTAGAGCTGCCTTTTTTTTTTTTTTCCTAGTTATTCTATGTTCACTACAGACCTCCCTGGTACAAAGCCTAACTTTGCCTAATATGACTTTTTTTTTTTTTTTAAGATTTTATTATTTGGCAGGCAGAGGTCACAAGTAGGCAGAGAGGCAGGCAGAGAGAGAGGGAGGGAGATGCAGGTTCCCCGCTGAGCAGAGAGCCTGATGTGGGGCTCAGTCCCAGGACCCTGAGATCATGACCTGAGCTGAAGGCAGAGGCTTAACCTACTGAGCCACCCAGGCGCCCCCCACCCCCATATGCCTTTTGGAAGAGTTAAATAAATACTTGTTGATGAAACAATAGATTGTACCCAGTGTGGGCATTTATAGGTCTTTCAGTTTATCCTGAATGTTGAACTCGATAAAGCCTGTGTTTTCATGTAATCTTTTATTTGCTCTTGCCACATACTTGGGAGTGTTAAGCGCTTTTGGGAGAAGCCTTATCTGCTCTGGGCCAGTTGCAACACAGATTCACATGTTAATTGGCCGCAGACCACTGGTTCCAATCTGACCACTCTCTTCCCCCAAAAAAGAGCATTTGCCTATGAACGTAAAGATAAAAAATGAAGCCGATTTTCCTGTCCTCCCAAACACAAGCGGATCAGGGCTGCACACATGTAAAAAATGTGTGATAATGTGACAATGTCGCCTTCGATATCTGAGGTATGACTTGCAGTCACAAAGAAACCAGGAAGCTCCTTGCTGGGTTCATTTGCTAAAGCTTTTTTGGTAGTGGTTCACCTCTACGGTCATCATAAAAGGGGAATTTGGAAGGAACTTCTTTAGAAAGGAAGTACGATGAACTAATTGGTATTTTCACCCCTGGGGAAGGTGTGGTGCTATATGTTTGTAAGGATATGATTGTAACCTGAACCCTCCTGCCAGTGTGAAGTATTGTCAATACCTCACAAAAAACTGAAGAGTGGAACAAAGTTCAGATAGCGATCCAACCTCAAGGCACTGCTTTGGTCTCACAACCATCTCCTATTTGTATAAAAGGAAATGGAAGCTAATATTGATTTCTCTTTTTTTTTTTTTTTTAAGATTTTTTTTTTTTTTATTTACTGACAGAGATCACAAGCAGGCAGAGAGGCAGGCAGAGAGAGAAGTTCTGGCTCCCCACCAAGCAGAGAGCCCGAATGCAGGGCTGGATTCCAGGACGCTGGGATCATGACCTGAGCTGAAGGCAAAGGCTTTAACGCACTGAGCCCACCCAGGAGCCACTGATTTCTCTTTTAAGATAAAAAACAAGAGTGCCTGCTGGCTCAGTCGATGGAGCATGTGACTCTTGATCTCCGGGTCATGAGTTCAAGCCCCACAATGGGCTTGGAGCCTACTTAAAACAAACACACACACAAACAAAGTGTGTGAATATATAATGGCATTTCCAATCATCAAGCCTGAAATATAAGTGTAAACTCTGACCTGTCTGCTTTGTTTTCATATGTTTTTGATAATGTTTGTCCTAGAAACAGGAGAAATATGGATTAGAGTTGAAAGCATTAATCATGGAGTTTCCATCTTTGTCACATCCAAAAAAAGTAAATGCAATTGATTTTTATAAGGTCTAGGAAAATGCCCTATTTCACAGAACACCACACAAATGTTCACTCCAATTCTTTATTTGACTAAGCTTTTGGGTACCAGTATAGCTTTTTAATAGTTATAGGGAGCACTAATTTAAGAGGTGACAGCCCCAGGACACCTGGGTGGCTCAGTGGGTTAAAGCCTCTGCCTTCGGCTGAGATCATGATCCCAGGATCGTGGGATCGAGCCCTGCATCAGGCTCTCTGCTCCGCAGGAAGCCTGCTTCTTTCTCTCTCTCTGCCTGACTCTCTGCCTACGTGTGATCTCTGTCTGTCAAATAAAAATGTAAAATTAAAAAAATAAAATAAAATAAAATAAAAGAGGTGACAGCCCCAATTAGTTTCCTATCCAAAAACAAACAAAAAAATCCCCCACAATAGTTATCTTCTCTCATGAATCATTTCCTTGCTCACTTCCAAGAAGGAAAAAAATGAAAGGAACTTTTTAATTCACTTAATTTTAAAGAATCTTAATTCCTAGTACCATGAATGACACTTTATTTAAAGCACTGAGTATTCTTCTTGAAAGATCTTTAAATATGGGGCACCTGGCTGGCTCAGTCACTAGACCATGCAACTCTTGATCTGGAGGTAGTGAGTTCAAGCCCCACCCTGGGCACAGAGTTTACTTAAAAAAAAAAAAATAAAGATCTACAAAATAACTTGTTCTTTGGGAATGTTCACTGAATCAACAAGACCAAATGTTGAGTGTAGTGAGCCAGTAGTCCTTGCGTGTACCCTCTTCAAGATGGGTTAATAATGTAACACTCTGTATCACTTATTTCCATTAAATCTTGTATCCCAAATCACATAGTACACAACATGAAGTATCCTAACCTTCTTCTTACCCTACATGGTCATACTGATATCGTTTTCTGTGTGCTTAATTTGCTAAAATATATCAGTAACATTCATTTCATACTAACTATATAGAAAACAGATGAAGAAGCTTAGGAGCAAAAGAAGGGTCTATTTCTTGTCCTTTGAGAATTTTAGATTATCCAGGGAGGGCTAAGAGATCGTTTTAACTGAGTAATCAAAAAGAAAGTACCAAAAACAAGAGGAGTATTTCATTTCTTAAGGGAACTGCAATCCAAGAAACAAATAACCCAACAGTGTGTCAACAAGGGAAGGCATCTTAGAGAAAAGACCCTTGGAATAAGGATTTGGAAGAGATAAGAAATCCAAAGAAATGAAGGACAAGGGCATGTCACAGGTGAAGAACCAGCAGCCTGTCTGTGAGCAGACTGGTTTGATGGGCAATGGTGGGGGACGAGGGTCGATTAAATGTAAAAGAAACAAAACCAGTTCTTTGATGTTTTCAGGCACTCCCATGTAGGAACAACTAACTCCACAGTAGAAGTAGCTCTTCGACAAACAGTCAAAAAGTACATCAGGAAGAGGATAAGATAGTTCATTGAAGATTTAACACGGTAAAGAATTTTGAGTTCTGGGCACACCTGCAAAAATGATGGGAAAATCTGACTTGTTTTTTTAAAAATCAGTGAACAAATATAAGAAGTCCAAGTGTGGAAGGCAGGAGCAAGGGAGAATTATTCTATGGGAGGCACACAGGAGAGGAGATCCGAATTTTAGAAATAGCAAGAAATTTTTATGAGGATCCATGGGGACAGTTCTGAAACTTATTCTAAATGCGTTTTAATGAGTACATGCATTCTTGGGAAGAGAATCCAGTGTTTCATTAAATTCTCAATGACGCCTGTGACAGAAACTACACATCTCCTTCAATAAGGCTAAGTGGCTTTTTTTTCCAGGTTCATGCAAGAACTGGTACCAAGACTATAACCACAGCCTACCACCATAAAATTCCTTCACTCATTCATTTTTCATTCAACAATTATTTATTGAGCACTTACTATGTGTCAGGCTCAGTTCCAGTTGGTAGAAATAGAGCAGTGAATGGAACAAACCAGAAGTCCTGACTTTCTTGAACTCCCATACCAATGGGGAAAGATAGACAATAAGTAAAATAGATGAATATACAGTATGTTTGAAGGCGATAAGTGCAAAAGAGAAAAAAAAAATGAAGTAACATAAGAAGGAGAGTAGGCAACAACAGGTGGCAGACAGAATTCCAGAGGGTTTGCCTGTGTGTTCCTGAAGTGAAAGGGATCAAAATAAATTCAGCCGTGGAGAAAAACTGGATAGAATCTTTGGAAGGATTAGACAAATAAGGACCTAATCCGTTCTAGGATTGAGACAATATCCAGATTTCTCAACTGTAGCTTGGCCAATATCTGTTCACATTTTTTTAAGGTAAGAAATAAATGATACCCATCAATTTCATTGTTATCACCAATATTTATGGAAATGCAAAATACCAGAAGCTTTAAGTATCCTCCAAGGGTCTCCTTGGGTGCTATGGCTCTTTAGTCAAAGAAAAATGAGCCATCTGTTGAGGAGGAAGAGTACCCTTTAATTAAAACAAAACAAAACAAAACTATACATAGAATAGAAATAATATTTCTGATTATACAGGAATTGTGGAGGTAAGATTTCTTTCCAGATAGCTCTTAAATCCATATAAAAATCAAAATGTTTAAGTGAAATCTTAAAATTTTCCATTTGGCAAACATACAATGAAAAACAAAATCTCTATTCTCTTAACCTACACACGGCACAAAGACATATATATGTGGATGTGGTTGTGGATATACGGGGGTACGTGTGTAGTGTGTGTGTAGGTGTGTACCTACTGCTACCAACACAGATGTGTACTAGATTCACTGACTTTCAGAGGCTGAAATGAAGCAGGTGTCCCAAGCCAGACAAGAGGTGAGAGAGAGTCCACAAAGGTCCCAACGGACACACACATTCTCTTTTTCTTTTCCTTTCATTTTAATAATCTCCTGCTCACCCACCTACCAACTCAACATTACTATCATTAATACTTACCAATAACCACACCAGTATTAATAACTGAAGGATTTATAACCTGCATAAATGCCCCCACTGGACTCGGAAATGGAAGACACTGAACCACTCCAGAAAGCAGCTGGTTCTTGTCAAAAGGAAAGCCAGAAACAGTGCCAGAAAATACACCTTTTGTTTTCAGTGTCAACAAGCTGTTTGTCAGGAAACAAAAGGAAGGTCTGCCACGCTGGTGGATTTTTCTAAAACCTGAAAATTAGCTCTCGGCTTGTTTTTGCTGAGAGTTACAGGAAAGGGCAGTCACACAAGAGTATCAGGGCCCCACTCCTCCGAACTGCTCTGGGGAAAGCCTGCCTCACATGTGAGAGGGAACAGGGTCCCTCCCCACCGACCCCGCCATACTTCTTAACCTCCTCGAGGGCCTCAGTTCTCAAACTCCAGTTTGCTAGGAAGTTTACCAGGCAGAGTGTGGACAAGGCAAATGCTCCCAGCTCAGAGGTGGGGCTCCCGATGCTACAGCTTCCCAAGTGCCCCAGAGAATTAATTCTGAGGCTGGGAACCCAGGAGTGAGTTTGGAAAAGCACAGCTGTTCTCTGAAGGGAAAGAATTTCTCTCGTGTCTGCCATCGCCCACACCAAACCCTGGTTCTCTCGGGTCCACTCTGCCCCACACCAGACCCCACTCTTATTTTCATCCCAACCAAAAGATATACATTGAGCCCAAACTTTGTGTAAAATTGGTGGAGAGCCAAGTGCAGTCTAGAGTTACAAGTTCAAATACATTAGAAATCTCTTTCCTCGAAACTTGGTTATCAAGTGCCCTGAAGAAGGAATTTCCCAAACTGCTCTTTTCCCTCAGGTCCAGAGCCCCCTGCCAGGTTGCTAAGGCCCCTCTCCTCTTCCCCTCTCCTCTGGATCATGTTTTTACAACAAAATACCCCAGATTTTAGTTCTGAATCCCACGGGCACTCCAAAGGAGCATTCTGGGCCTCCTTCTGTATTCTCCAACAGACATTCCGTGGTTCTGCTCCATAAAGGCCCATCCACTCTAGGTCTTGTTTCTCAACAGCACAAACAACCAGAGCTTTGAAAATAGAATTTTTTTAAAGCAAGATAAATCCTTAAGCAGAGCACCTCTCACACCATCCTCCACAGCAGCGGGTAGCAAAAGAATTACACATACTCTTGCTGTCAAAAACTAGTCCACGTCTGAAGATAAGGGTGAATGAGCAGAGTTGGGTTTTTTTTTTTTTTCCAGTTACATTTATGTTTTAAAGAATGTAGTTTATTAAAATTATGAACTTCTTAAACTAGGTTAAAATATTTGTTCTCTCAAAGTGTCTTCAGAAGAGGATAAACTCAGGGGCAGCTGGGTAGCTTAACTGCTTAAGTGTCTACCTTTGGCTCAGGTCATAATCCTGAGGTCTTGGGATGAGCGCCCCCAGTGGGGAGTCTGCTTCTCCCTTTGCCCCTCCCCCAGCTCTTGCTCTCTTTCTCTCAAATAAATAGATAAAATCTTTTTTTTTTAAAGAGGACAAACTCTAATGATACACAAAGTAAATATTAATCGTAAGTAGCACATGAACTATTTGCGTGCAAGTTTGTGTTCAGAGAAACTGAGCTATACCCTGCCTCAATGGCCACCTTACTAATCATCAAATTGCAATTACATAAGGTTTATTCCATAACTTTGGTGATACGAATAATGATCTAGGTACAAAAACACTACCTTCTTTGTCTGGGATTAACTGAAGAAAGAATTCAGTGAAACACATGGAGTATAGTAAATTCTGACTTGTCAAGTTGCAACCCAGAGAAGTGATTTTTTAAATCTTAGAGATTTGAAAAGACTGCTGCTGGGATGAGAGCACAGGACAGGAACACCCTAAAGCCTTGGAATTGGGAACCCTCCCTCCCCCAGTAAGCCTGAGAAGCAGGTCTTCCTAAAACTTTTCCTTCACACCCCTTTCCTTGGGTTCCTCTTTCTGGTATTATTCGATTAGTTCTTACTTCCCAAGTACACTTATAAGCTCCAAGAGCAAAACCCTATCTTTTTGCTTATTACTGCAATTTTCAGAGTCTAGCACAGCACCAGATATTAAACATGCCCTCAACAAATATCTTTGAATGAATACATGAATGAATGAACAAATGATTGCTTGGGGGCATGAGTCTCACTGTTAAATGTTAAAGCTGACCGAACAACTCTAAACAAAATAAGACAAGAATATAGAATCATCTGAAGATGTGGAACAGAGGGCGAAAGAAGAAGCCAGATTTTATCCGTCGTGAATATCCTCAGAGCTAATCAAGTGATCATAGTCCGAAGAGGAAGGTGACAATAAAAGCAATCACAGTAAGACTAACATTTGGATTCCACTTTACAACTCCCAGTGTCATCACTGACAGTACGGCATTTGTTCCATGGCAAATCTTGGGGCCACTAGAGCGGGCGCTTCAGTAGCTCTACTTTGTGGAGTTAGGAACTAGAGCTGAGGGGAGAGCATAAGCAAGGCCAGTGTCTTAGCGGATATGCCAGGACTGTGCCCACTGTGCACAGTGAGACATATGGAGTTGTCCTAACCTCATAATCCCACTCTACAGAGTAGGTCAGAAATATAAAGAAACCATGGCAGAAAGAGGAACACCAGGTTGAAAACGTTATAAATAGGTATCAACATAGTTTCACCTAAATTCATAGAAAACTACCCCACAATGTGACCATAATTTTAAAAAAGGGTGGGTCTTGGGGGCACACCCCTTTCACTGGGAGTTAATAAGATCTTTTATAATATCTCTCAGGTGGAATGCTGAACAGAGTACACCACTGGTATGCACAAGTATAACAAGTCACATATTTTCATTTCTCATTTTTAAAATTTCTCTTTAACTTCACTGATTTTCCAGGAAAAAAAAGAAAACCATGAGATTTACCCTTTATTCTCTTTAACATTTTGCCTGAAAATATATGGACAGCACAAAGGATGGATAACTTTCAATAGGCAGGAAGCACCAAATTTGTTTCTAAAAATGTTCCCATAGAATAACAAAATATACTTTTATGAAGTTAAACACTAATTCCTGTTTGTTATTTAGAGGTAGGCTTGGTTGCACAAGGATCAAAATTTGAAAATGAAAAGCACAAACTAGGATTCAAATAAATATATAAATAAGCAAAGCAATCCCAAAATTTAGATGATTTTACAAATAATGAATTATGAAGCTTAATACTTTAATTAAGCTTTTCCTAAACTGTCAACCAAAAACTGATCAAACATTTCAAAAGTAAGATCAAATTGTCATTTATTCTTTTTTTTTTAATTTATTTATTTTCTGCATAACAGTATTCATTATTTTTGCACCACACCCAGTGCTCCATGCAATCCGTGCCTTCTATAATACCCACCACCTGGTACCCCACCTCCCACCCCTTCAAAACCCTCAGATTGTTTTTCAGAGTCCATAGTCTCTCATGGTTCACCTCCCCTTTTAATTTCCCTCAGCTCCCTTCTCCTCTCTAATTCCCCATGTCCTCGATGCTATTTGTTATGCTCCACAAATAAGTGAAACCATATGATAATTGAGTCTCTCTGCTTGACTTATTTCACTCAGCATAATCTCTTCCAGTCCCGTCCATGTTGCTACAAAAGTTGGGTATTCCTCCTTTCTGATGGAGGCATAATACTCCATAGTGTATATGGACCACATCTTCCTTATCCATTAGTCCGTTGAAGGGCATCTTGGTTCTTTCCACAATTTGGTGACCGTGGCCATTGCTGCTCTAAACATTGGAGTACAGACGGCCCTTCTTTTCACTACATCTGTATCTTTGGAGTAAATACTCAGAAGTGCAATGGCAGGGTCATAGGGAAGCTCTATTTTTAATTTCTTGAGGAATCTCCACACTGTTCTCCAAAGTGGCTGCACCAACTTGCATTCCCACCAACAGTGGAAGAGGGTTCCCCTTTCTCCACATCCCCTCCAACACATATTGTTTCCTGTCTTGCTAATTTTGGCCATTCTAAATGGTGTAAGGTGATATCTCAATGTGGTTTTAATTTAAATCATTTATCCTTTCTATGGAAAATGGTATTACAAAATCATTATCATTTCAAGAGTCAATCAAAGAAAATGAGTCAAAAATAAAGGGGAAAATTTATATAGAAGGCAGTTCATTAATATTTCACTATGGTTAGGTTTATTATTTGTCAGCTTCTTTAAGTAGTTTGTAGTGATTTCTGTTCTAAATATTCCCCTTTTTAAAAAAATATTTTATTTATTTATTTGTCAGAAAGAGCCAGGGCACAGGCAGGGGGAGGGACAGGCAGAGGGAGAAGCAGGCTCCTCTCTGAACAAGGAGCCCAGTGCCGGACTCCATCTCAGGACATAGGATCATGACCTGAGCATAAGGAAGATGCTTACTGACTGAGCCACCCGGGCATTCCTAAATATTCCCTTTCTTTCCAAATTCTGTTCACGCAGTTTTGTACTTATTTTCTTAAAGAGAACCTTCCCCTCCAAACCATATTAGCGGTAAGCCCATGAAACCAAGTGAAAATACTATCTTAGATAGGAAATCTCAATGACAAGACACTATTTTCCCATCTCCTTGAGTTTCCATACATGCATTCATAATAGATATTCTTAAACTTTCCATTCATATTCCAAAGTGGAGATAATAGTATAATGACCCCTTTTATTCAACAATTCAATCCAACTTCAATAATTATTAACATTCTTCTGATCTTATTTCTTCCTATATATTTAATTGATCTGCATTCACGTGGTTTCCAAATCTTAGTTGGAAAACTGGAGTGAAAAAAAGAACTACTAAATGGTTTCATGTTCATTTTTTTAAATGATATCTTACACTCAATTAATTTTTAAAATCAGATTCTCATTCTTTAGAAACTAAAAGGATAGTTTTTTAAATGTTTCAAATACTGAGAAACATCGCATCTAAAAGAAAAAACACTACAATAAACATTTATTGAATCTACAATAAGCTACAGGAATAATAAAAAAAGACAATATGTCTGCTTACAAGTTTACATTGCAACTGGAAAAACACACATGTAGACCAGCATAAAAAGAAAACACAAAAGTCAAAAACATATAAACTACCTAACCACACCATACATCATTTTGATGTCAGATAATTGAAGAAATGTATTTTAAAAGAAATGCATTGTGAGGAAATGTTTCATAATTGACATGAACGTGATCAATATGTCAATGGTGCAGACAAAATTTCACACATAATAGCTAATAAAGCAGAGGCTATGAAAAAAAGACCTATGCAGTGTAATTGATTGAAAAATATAACTATGCTTCTACCTCCACATTAAAGTACTATTTTTAGGAGTTTGGTTTGACAAGGATTTTCCACCTCACAATTTCTCTATGTGCCTCAAATGCCCTTTACATACAATTAATTGAGATTAAATTTAAAACAACATTTAAATTTTTTTTTTTAAATCCCTTGTTAGGGGCACCTTGATGGCTCAGTCGTCAAGTGTCTGCCTTTGGCTCAGGACATGATTCAGGGGTCCTGGGATTGAGCCCCGCATCCAGCTCCGTGTTTGGTGGGAAGCCTGCATCTCCCTCTCCCACTGCTTGTATTCCCTCTCTTACTGTCTCTCTCTCCGTGTATCAAATAAATAAATAAAATCTTTTAAAGAAAGAAAAAATACAAAGAATCCACAAGGACAAAAACTAATTTTTCAAAAGATTAATAAGAGGTGTAAGCAAGCCTCTAGCAACATCATTCAAGAAAAAAATCAAAAACACATCATCAATATCTGCAGTTGAAGAGGGGACCATCACAGATTCACACCAATATTAACGTAACAATAAAGGAATATTGTTAACAACTATATGCCAATAATTTTGACAACTTGGATGAAATAGACATGTCCTTTGATAAATGCATCTTACACAAACTACCACAAAGAGAAAGAGAAAACCTTAATAACCATGAAGAAGGTTTGTTGAAGAAATTGTATTCATAATTTAAAACCTTCCCACAAAGAACACTCCATGTCTCTAGTGCTTCACAGGAGAATGCTACCAAAATTTAAGAAAGAAATAGTATCAATCTTATACCCAAGCGCTCTCAGAAAATTCAAGAAAAAGAATATATTCCAATTTACTTTATGAGGCCAGAATTACCCTGATATCAACAATCAAAGACATTTCAAGAAAATCACAGATAAATATCTCTCGTGAACACAGATGCAAAAATCCTTAAAATATATAATAAATCAAATCCAAGAATGTATAAAATAAAAAATGCATATCATAACCAAATGGAGTTTGTCCCAGGAAGAAGCTGATTGATATTTAAATATCAATGTAATTGACCATGTTAATAGACAAAAAATATAAACTACAGAATCAAATCAAAAGACACAGAATACTTTTGAAAAACGCAACACCTATTCATGATTAAAAGCAAAAACACTTAGCAAATTGGCAACAGAAGAAAACTTCTTCCATCTTAAAAAGGGCAACGATGACAGACCTTCACCCAATGTCACACTTAGAGCAAGATAAAAATAAAACCAAGATAGGAGCAATTACATATCTTAAAGGAAACAAAGTCTGCACATAGATTCCAGGGTACTATCTACTAAACTATCTACAAAAACAGAAAGCCAGTGATTCTCAGAAGAATGTGATAGAATCTAGAGTAGCTCCAACAAAATTGGCCAGGATGCATGGGGGAAAGGTGCTGAATATCATTAGTCATTAAGGAAATGCAAATTAAGGGGTGCCTGGGTGGCTCAGTGGGATTAGCCTCTGCTCTCAGCTCAGGTCATGATCTCAAGGTCGTGGGATCAAGTCCCACTTCTGGCTCTCTGCTCAGCAGGGAGTCTGCTTCTCCCTCTCATTCTGCCCGCTGCTTTGCCTACTTGTGATCTCACCCTCTCTGTCAAATAAATAAAATCTTAAAAAAAATTAGGAAATGAAAATTAAAATAAAGTAAGAGGAAACCAGAGAGGGAGACAAATCAGAAGAGACTCTTAACTCTAGGAAACAACTGAGAGTTGCAGGAGGGGAGGGGGTGGAGAGGCATGGGGTAACTGGGGGATGGGCATTAGGGAGGGTATTGATGGTATGAGCACTGGGTGTTATCAGCAACTGATGAATCACTGACCTCTACCTCTGAAACCCTTAATTACTTGGATTTAAAAAATGAAATAAATTCACAGTGAGATATATCATACCTAGGAGAATGGCTAAAATAAAAAAAAGACTAAGATTATCCAGCACTGACAAGCTATGAAGCCTCTCTCATATGTTGTTGCAAGAGTGTAAAATAGTGCAAACCCTTTGGAGAACTATGTGACCATTCTTTATACACTTAAAAACACATTAATCCTAAGGCAGAGCAGTTCCACTCTCGGGTATTTACTTAAGAAAAGTGAAAACGTATGTCCACAAATAGACCATCACAAAAATGTTGAGAGTCGTTTTAGTCATCATGGGCAAAAACAGGAAATGACCCAAATGCCTATCAAGAGGATGAAAAACAAATTGTGGTATAGTCACACAATAAACCAGTACGCAGCACTGAAAGTCAACCTAATGACACACCCAACAACATGGCTGAATCCCAACACTATTACAATGAGCAAAAACAGACACAACAAAGTAAGTGTTGTAAGACTGCATTTATATGAAGTACCAGTTTAGGCACAACTATTATCCAGGCCCAGGGACGGGGGGAGGGGCGGTGTCTGGAAAGGGACGATGAGGAAATTCTGAGGTGTTGGAATGTTCTACATCTTAACTGCTGTGTTCTTCATATGGCCATATATATTTATCAAACTTTATCAAAATGTAAGCTCAAGATCTGAGCATTGTACTGCAAATAAACTGTACTTCATGAAATTTATTTTTAAAAAACTATACTATGTGGCTTTTATAACCCCACTATTTCCCTAGTTAGAATTGCAAATAACTAGTTTGGCATTTGCAAAAATAAGTCAACTGGAAGTCTGGACCTCAGAAATCTTCCTTTCATAAAGTCTGTGTCTGTGCTGCCATGGGCACCTGAAAATGTCCCCCATTCCTTCCCCACCTTATTTGACAGCCTCACTTGACTATAACTGTTCTGGCTTCTGCTTCCTTAGGGCCCTACTCTCACCTAAGGGTGGGTGTAGAAATGTGAGTCACTTGAGAACATTTTGCTTCCTTCATTAAGATACTTACCTCTTTAAAACAGATCTACTAGATGGAGGACTTTAACTTAAAGAACAGCAAAAGTTTTAGGTTCGGGCACCTGGGTGGCTCAGTGAGTTAAGCCTCTGCCTTTGGCTCAGGTCATGATCTCAGGGTTCTGGGATAGAGTCCTGCATCAGGCTCTCTGCTCAGTAGGGAGCCTGTTTCCCTTCCTCTCTCTCTGCCTGCCTCTCTGACTACGTGTGATCTCTGTCTGTCAAACAAATAAATAAAATCTTAAAAAAAAAAAAAAAAAGTTTTAGGTTCCAGGAACAGGAGAAATTGGGATTAGTGAGGCTCTGAAACATCTGCCAAATGATACCACATAGACTACCACGGCTTCTTTTTTTTCTAAAGGTATAGACTGGCACAATTTTCAGAGGACTAGCTAAGGCTCCAAGACTGGCGTAAAGAATGCAGATATCTAATCTGCAATTGTTATGCAAGCCTATGCTTCTGACTAGCTAGCTTCTTGAGAAAAGAAGTATGAAGACAGGAACATAAGAAAAATGCATTTTTTTTAATTTTAGTAGAGAAAAATTGACTATAAACATCTTAAAATATACATATAGAATCTACACTATTTAACTGTAAAAAGTTCTCTTAAATTTCAGAGGTTTTAAAAAGATTTCATTTATTTATTTATTTGAGAGCGCGCGAGCGCACACAAGCTGGGGGGTAGGGGGGTGGGGAAGGGAAAGGAGCTGGTGGAGGGAGGGAGAGACTCTCAGGGAGAATCCACACTGAGCGAGGAGCCTGATGGGGGACCTAATCTCACGACCTCAATCTCAGGATCATGACCCAATCCAAAATCAAGAGTCAGATGCTGAACCGACTAAGCCACCCAGGTGCCCTAAATCTCATTTCCAAAAAGAAACTCCTACCACTACTTGTTAAATCATCACGAACTTATGCGTGGATCATAAACGTTCAAAGTAAGCAAGGCTTTTCTAGAAATAATAAAGCTTGAAGCCACACCCTTAAAATTTGACCTTTATTTTAATTTGGATCTTTAGAAAGACAAGACTTATTAAAAGACCCAAATACCCAAGGTATGTGGTTATATCTTTCTTAGTTATCTATTTCTCAACAATGTCCTTACCTATTACTGACATTTTGTGTGTTATAATCCTTTGTTGATATTATGAGTCATCTACCATTGGTTCTGTAATCCAGGGAGGTAAATAATGAAAACAACCTACAGTTCTCTATCCTTAACTCCAAAGTAGGCCATTTATTCACTGCACGAGTATGTTTCACATGTTGCATGACCTCTAGCCTCAGTTTCCTCCTGACATTTCTATTGGATGGCCCTCATTCTAGGAACTGGCTAATAACTCTATAAGGCACCTAGAACAGGAGTCCTATGTTTCCATGCTCTCCTTATTTCATACAGTACCTACAGAAGTGTTTCTTTATAATGCTGGAGCCATCAAAAATACCTTTTAAAGATCCGGCTACATACTCTATGGCTAATTCACCCATGTATTCGCTTACATAGTTTTAAACTTTGGCATCAAGACTTCTGATTTCAGCCTAGAAGAGTGCAGCAAGCAATTCTCTAAGTAAAATGCATGGTTGTAAAAAAAAAAAAAAAAAAAAAACAAGGAGCAAATCTTCAGGATCTACAGCTAGGCAAAGAGACCTAAACTTTTCACCAAAAGTACGATTCATCATCAGAAAACATGATAAATTGAACATCCGCAAAATTAAAAACTTGTGCTCTGTGAAAGATCCTATTAAGAGGATAAAAAAGCAATCTCCAGGCTGGGGGAAAATATGTGAAGTATCTGGAAATCACATATGTGGGACTGGTGTCTAGAATAAATAGAGAACTCTCAAGACTCAGCAGGAGAAAAACAAATCCATTGCACTCCTAGACATGCATCCCAGAGAAATGAAAACTTATACTGATACAAAAACCTGTATAAGAAAGTTCATAGAAGCTTTATTTGTAATAGCAAAAATATGGAAATCATTCAGATGCCATTCAATGGGTAAATGGGTAAACTCCATACCATGGAACACTATTCCATGCAATAAATACATAGCTGTAGCAATAAAAAGGAACAAACTCATCCACACACAACTTGAACAAATTGCCAGGGAATTATACTGAGTGGGGTAAAGGCCAGTCTCAAAATGTCTGATTCCAGTTATACAACATTCCATTTATACAACATTTCCATTTAATTGAAAAATAATTAAAGAAATGGAGATCAGTAGTTGTCAGGGTTCAGGACCAGGACTGGAGGGAGGGTCAGGGTGCTGGGGTGGTGGGAAGCAGGGTGATGGTTGACTATTTATTAAAGAGTATGAAGAGAAAAAAAGTAAAAAGCGAGAGCCTCATGGTAATAGAACTACCTGTATCTCAACCATCAATACCTCAGCTCCATATTGCAGTACAGTTTGAAAAGATGTTATCATTAGGCAAAAGGGAGTAAAGGGCATCCCAAATCTTTCTATATTATTTCTATCAAAATACCCATGAATCTTCCATTATCTCATAATTAAAAGTTTAATTTTTAAAAAGGCACTAATGTCTACCAATCACTCACTCGTCTAAAACTCGGAGCAGAATCAGTTATCCCACTTGATTATGTTTCAGCGTGCTTTCTTGTTTGAGAAATAAAAGAGCTAGAAAAAAGAAATTAGGTGTATTTTATCTAGGCTGCAGGCGTTAATGGTTGTAGCAATTACAAATTACCATGGCACCAGATGTCAAAATGTCAATTGTGCCGTATTTAAAAGTAATCAAATTATTAGTTGTAACTGAGTTCCTGCTAACCTCAAGGAACAGAATTTGAATAGCAAGCAAAAATAACACATGGTAAAGTAAAAAAAAAAAAAAAGAAGAACAGGGAGGACATAAATATCCACTTCTAGAAAGATGGCAGAGAAAAAGTCACAGGGCACCAATCCCTGGGCTCCGGTTTTCCAGTAAAAGATTTAAATTCAAGGAGATGATAAACAAGACATACTAATTATAAGGAAATTCTAAGTGACCAAAGAAGAAATGAGCCTAGAGTAATTCTTAAGTTATAGTGCTCAGAAATTTGTTGTTGTTTTTATTTTTTTAAGATTTTATTTATTTATAAGATAGAGATCACAAGTAGTCAGAGAGGCAGGCAGAGACAAAGGAGGAAGCAGGCTCCTTGCTGAGCAGAGAGCTGGATGCAGGGCTCAATCCCAGGACCCCGAGACCCAGAGACCATGAGACCATGAGACCATGACCTGAGCCGAAAGCAGAGGCTTTAACCCACTGAGCCACCCAGGTGCCCCAGTTGTTGTTGACTGAAACATAACAGGAACAATCAGAAGGGCCAAAGTAGATCAAACAACAGGTACTATAAGAATGCGACAGATAGATAGATAGATAGATAGACAGATAGATAGAAGATAGATACAGTAGACAGACTGATTATCAGATTTGCTTTTATTGATGAACTGTCAGGAATATAAATAAGGTGTCCTTCAACAAGCTAAGTTCTTTGGGATTCAAGTTAAAGAGAGCTGGCTGCTCTTCCTACAAGAGTAACCAGGAAAGAAAAGCTTCTAAGAAGGTATTATTAGAGAGGTAACTGTCACAAATGATTTGCCAGAAGAAAGGAAATGCTGCATAAAAGTGAAGGATGGTGACATGACTTGGGACCTAGAGAAACCAGAGAAAAATGTGTCAAAATGGAGCAAGAAATAGAGTATGGAGTAGGAAAGAGATGGTAAGAAGTTGGTAATAAATGGCAGAAAGTGTCGAGCATTGTCCATGATGTTTGCATTAGGCAGAATCATGTGCTCCTACAGGGATAGAATCAGGCCTTCGAAGAGATAACCATGGACCATCGGGCTGTCAGATGTGTTGAAGGTGAACTACTTCTCATGGGGACTGTGACCACAGAGGGAACATACTGAAGTCATCTAGCAGCGTTCAAACACACTTAAACTTTAAAATGAAAGAGTATCCTTCCATCATACTAGTAAAGTGAAAAACAAAAAGAGTCCCAAATAAAGACCCTCAATAGAAAAGAGACAAGGAGGTATAATTTTTAACATGTCATATAGGATGATAGATAATAATACCTAAATAATAAAGATTATATAAGCAAATGAATATTATATAATGAATCTAAGCACCTAAATGGTCCGTCAGGTTATAAAATTTAAGACTGTTTTAAAAAAAATAAACCTGTCTGTTTACTATTTGAGGCACCAAAGGTTGAAAGACACAAAAATGAAAACAGTAAAATGTTAGATAAAAACATATCAATTTAATTTATTTAATCTAGAAAAAAAAACTTAGAAAAGAAAAAGTTCATTCTAATTGAGAAGTCATCATTAAAACCTTAAAAAATGTTAATATATAAAAAAAGGATAAATCAGAGTAACATAAAGAAAGAACTATTTGAAATGAGAAGGGAAAATGGGAGGTTTTTAATCCAGTACTACAGGTCTACAATAGACTCAGTTATAAAAATTTTCAATGGCTTAAAGAAGAAAAAAAATATTATTAAAAAGATTCAGGTTAAAGACAGTAGGAGACAACTTGAAGATGGAGCTAGAACCTTGAAGGTTTTTTTAAATGCTAACGTTCATGAGTGCTGGGACAGGACTGTAACAGACACTGGCAGAAAGGGCTGTTGAGAGAGACAATCAGGGCTCTAGGGAGGAGCCAGCCAGCCCAGAAAGGGAACACTGAAAATCATTCTGATATTCATAAGAAGTGCTGAAGGCAGGAAGGTTGCAATAGATCATAAGAAGATGGTCGGCTCAGGCACAGAGCCATTCCAGCCTCGAGTTGCTTGAAGGGAAATGAATGACACAGGTATTCTGAATGAGCAGAATCCACAGACAACACCACCTGGGAAAGTCAGCAGTCCCAGAGAGGCTGGGCTTACCACACCAAAAGAAACAGCATTTTGTGGGACACCTGAGGGATCATTCTTCCATCTGTCCTTCCCCACTTTGGCATTTAAGAGAAATTCTTTGAAAGAGGCTGTACTGTGGAGTGGCTGGCTCATTATCGTTTCATACTCTGCACCACGATGAGGCAGGGAGAACCAATTCTATATCCCACACATCTGTATTAAATCTTCTTAGGGAAGGTGTGTGACTCGCAGGTGAAAACAGATCATGGTAAGCCACTAAGAAATTCAATAAAGGAAAGAGTAGGAATTGACATATTACTTTTTGAGCTGGTCGGAAATTATGGCCTGAAATTAATGAGCTAAGCTAAAACAAACAACAAAAATTTAAAATAACTGGAAAATAAAGTTTTCCTAAGAGAAGTCAGGTTAAAGAAGACATTAAGAATATAACAGCAGAGGATTATCTCTAGGAGAATCATGCCCAATAGAAGACTCCATATAGAGTGAAAGGGGTGACTAACACATCTGGATTTGCCTCCCAGTCCTTAGACTTGCTACTTCTCAACTTCTTTCTCTACAAAGTGAGGACAAGAGAGCCTCCCCCATACAGTTGTTCTGCAGAACTGCTGAATAATTAATGTAAATAACTCAGGCAGTGCCTGAATCTTCCCTAATGCAAAAGAACATTGGGTACTTTCCCAGGTCCCTAAAAGCAATACTCAGAGGCAAATTCGTGACGTAGGAGAGTTATTCTTAAGGGAAAGAGAGAATTAAAAACCACAAAAACAACTGCAGTAGGTATTGGTCATGACTACACATGTACTATCTAAAGAGGTGCTCAATAAATAGTTACAAAATAAGTAGTCAACTCAAAACGTTAACTATGATGCTATCACTTTCCTTCGTGCTCCAGAAAATGAAATACCTCAGTATAAATCTAACAAAATATGTACAAGATCTACATAAAGAAAACTGCAAAACTCTGATGAATGAAATCAAAGAAGAACCAAATAAATGGAGAAATATTCCATGTTAATGGAAAGACCCAACATTGTGAAGATGTCACTTCTTCCCAGCTTAACCCACAGATGCAATGCAGACCCAATCAAAGTCACAGAATGTTATTTTTTGCACAGCAACGACTGCAATCTAAAGTTTATGTAGAGAGGCAAAAAACTCAGGGAGCTGACATAATTCTGAAGGAGAACAAAGTTGTGGGACTGACACGGTCCAACTTCAAGGCTTACTATAAAGCTAAAGTGTAGTACTGGACAAAGAACAGACAAATAGCTCAATGGAACAGAACAGAGACCCAGAAATAAACCCTCACAAATACAGTCAGGTGATCTTTGGCAAAGGAGCAAAAACAATACAATGGAGCAAAGGTAGGACAACTTGACATCCACATTCATAAAAATGAATATACACACAGACCTTGTACCCTTCACAAAAATTAACTTAAAACTGATCAGACTTAAACTTAAAACACAAAACTGTAAAAACAGCTAGAAGAAAACACGGCGGTGAGGGGGAGATATATGACTTTGGATTTGGTGATGACTTTTAAGATATAATACCGAATACACGTACCATGAAAAAACAACTGATAAACTGATGTTCATTAAAATTAAAAAATTCCCTGTGAATTTTTTTTGTGAAGAGAAAGAGAAGACAAACCACACAAGACGGGGGGTGGGGGGGGTGGATTGAGCAAGATACATCTGCTAAAGCACTGCTACCTAAAAGGTATTTCGAAATACTCTTGAAACTCAAAAATAAGAAAACAAAAAGTGGTGGGGCGCCTGCGTGGCTCAGTGGGTTAAAGCCTCTGCCTTCAGCTCAGGTCATGATCCTGGGGGCCTGGGATCCGGCCACGCATCAGGCTTTCTGCTCTGTGAGGGACCCGCTTCCCCCACCCCTCTGCCTGCTTGTGATCTCTCTCTGTCAAATAAATAAATAAAATCTTTTTAAAAAATTAAAATAAAAAAAAGAAAACAAAAAGTGGTGCCAAGATCTTAGCAGATACCTCACCAAAGATAATGTACAAATGGCAAATAATCATATGAAAAGAACTCTTTACGTCAAATGTCATCAGGGAAATGCAATCTAAATAATGAGATACCACTACACACCTATTAGAATGACCAAAATCTGGAACACCAGTAATACTAAAATGCTGACAAGGACCTGGAGCAGCAGAAACTCTCCCTCATTGATGGTGGGAATGCACAATGGTACAGCCACTTTGGGAGACAGCTTGGCAGTATGTTACCAAACTAAACAAACCCTTATCATACAATCCAGCAATCACACTATTTGAGGTTGAAAATTTATGTCTAAAACCTGCACATGAATGCTTATTAGCTGCTTTGTTCATAACTGTCAAAACGTGTAAGCAACTGAAGTATCCTTCAGTAGCTGGTTAACCAGTGCTGTATCCAGACAATGGAATATTATTCAGTGCTAGAAAGAAGAAAGAGGGTAGGGGGGAGAAGGAAGGTGGGGGGGCGGGAGGAAGGAAGGAGCCATAAAGCTATAAAAAGACATGGAAGAAACCTAAATGCATATTGCTTAATGAAACAAGCCAATCTGAAAAGGCTTGATACCATATGATTCCAATTCTATGACATTCTGGAAAAGGCAAACATACAGAGAATAGGACAAGATCAAGGGTTGACTGATGGGGTGGGAAGGTGGAGAAAGGGATAAACAGGTGGAGAACAGAGATATATTAGGCAATGAAAACACTCAGCATATCATAATGATGAGCACGTGCCATTATACATTTATCCATACCTGTAAAATGTGCAACACAAGAACTAAACATTAACGTGAACTACGGACTTTGGGTGATCACGATGTGTTGATATAGGTTCATCAGTTCTAACAAAAGTAGCACTGTAATGGGGAATGTTGATAACAGAGAAGGCTATGCATGTTGTGTAGGGACAGGGAATATACGTGAATCTCTGTACCTACCCTTTAATTTTGCTGTGAATCTAAAACTGTTCTAAAAAGTAAAGTCTTAATAATAAAAATGCAATCAAATAGTAAAAGCTTAACACTGTAGTACCTTCTGATCCACTGGATCATAATTCTCTCTTCATTCATTCATTGCATATTGACTGAACATGGTCCTTAGAATACAGTAGTGAATAAAACAGACAAAAATCCTGTCTTTCATATCAGATAAAGGACTAGTGTCCAAAATCTATAAAGAACTTAGCAAACTCAACACCCAAAGAACAAATAATCCAATCAAGAAATGGGCAGAAGACATGAACAGACATTTCTGCAAAGAAGACATCCAGATGGCCAACAGACACATGAAAAAGTGCTCCACATCACTCAGCATCAGGGAAATACAAATCAAAACCACAATGAGATATCACCTCACACCAGTCAGAATGGCTAAAATTAACAAGTCAGGAAATGACAGATGCTGGCGAGGATGTGGAGAAAGGGGAACCCTCCTACACTGTTGGTGGGAATGCAAGCTGCTGCAACCACTCTGGAAAACAGCATGGAGGTTCCTCAAAATGTTGAAAATAGAACTGCCCTATGACTTAGCAATTGCACTACTGGGTATTTACCCTAAAGATACAAAAGTAGTGATCTGAAGGGGCACGTGCACCCGAATGTTTATAGCAGCAATGTCCACAATAGCCAAACTATGGAAAGAACTTAGATGTCCATCAACAGATGAATGGATAAAGAAGATGTGGTATATATACACAATGGAATACTATGCGGCCATCAAAAGAAATGAAATCTTGCCATTTGCGACAACGTGGATGGAACTAGAGCGTATCAAGCTTAGCGAAATAAGTCAAGCAGAGAAAGACAACTATCATATGATCTCCCTGATATGAGGAAGTGGTGATGCAACATGGGGGCTTAAGTGGGTAGGAGAAGAATAAATGAAACAAGATGGGATTGGGAGGGGGACAAACCATAAGTGACTCTTAATCTCAAAAAACAAACTGAGGGCTGCCGGGGGAAGGGAGGTTAGGAGAAGGGGGGTGGGATTATGGACATTGGGGAGTCCATATGTGCTTTGGTGAGTGCTGTGAAGTGTGTAAACCTGGCGATTCACAGACCTGTACCCCTGGGGATAAAAATATATTATATGTTTATAAAAAATTAAAAATTAAAAAAAAATGTAACTTTTGAAGTCAAATTAAAATTCCCATTAAAATCAGGGTGATATAGGAAAAAATAGATGGAAAATTTTTAAAAAAATCCCTATCTTTAAGCCATTTGTTTTCCAGTGGAAAGGCAAACAATAAACTAAATAAATAAGTAAATTGTAGAGTACAATCTTGGAAGGTGATGAGAAACTTTAAGAAGGTAAATGCAGGAAAGAGAAATAGGCCATGCGAGATGCACAGTATCACCACTTCAAATTGGACAGTCAGAGAAGGCCCCACACAGCTGATGACATTCGAGCAGAGAATTGAAGGAGGGAAAAAAGCAGGCCCCACAACATCCAGTGGAAGAATATTTCAGGCAGAGGACAGAGAAAGTGCAAAGTCCCTGAGGAAGGCACGTGCCCGATGTGTTGTGAAACACGGAGACCACTCTCCTGGAGCAGGGTCAGTAACACATAGAGGTAGGGTCCACATCAAAACTTCCAGCAGTTCCATGAGGACAGGAACTGCGTCTTTCATCTTATTTCCAGTGATTAGCATCAGGCTTAACATTGCAGGAATCACTGTATAAATGTTCTTGCCTAA